>NC_140945.1:50290619-50410619 GCF_014529385.1 Adiantum capillus-veneris
ACGAATCCCGAATCTGAAGAAGTGTTTAACATGAAAGTTCTAGCTCCTGAGCTCAACTTTAAGCTCAAATTGTTTCAGAATTTTTAGAGTTACGAACGCAGAGCTATGATTTTTGGGGTGGACCCTAGTTTTCTCGTGTAATGGTGACACATGCCATCCCCAGTTTTTTCCCTCTAGAATGGCTACGGTTCTACAAGTCTTCAAGCATGATTACAAGAGACAAGGCTCTTTTAATGAGGTCTTGGCAAGTCTAGATTGATTCTATCACCATTTTTGGAGGATCCATCCTCATCAGCAACTATCCACCCTCGACAACCTCTCTTGTAAATCTCTTACCTCTCTCTTCTCTCCCTAATAAGCTTATGTCTAGACAAAGCTAGACTATTGTAAATATGTCCTATCCTCTACATCCTACCCACATTCTCTCTTCTTCTCTCTCTATTCAGTCTGGTATTTTAAATAATGAGGAGACAAGATGGGAGCCACAGTCACATGCACCCCATTTTTCTAGTCACCAGAGTGGGACACTCACCTCAATTAGAAATATTGCTAAATCCTCTCCTCCTACCCTATGTAAGGAGGCCATGACAGCTCACTAGGGAAGTGGGGGAGCATACGCACATACAAACACACCTATCCATACACACCCTTGTGGTACATGCTTGTAGCATGAACCCTAATCACATAATCACAACACCATCACCATCACCATCACCATGCACAAAAGTTGAGCACCATACCTCCACACAACTTGTAATTAAGGGTTGAAGTCACAATTTCAAGAAGAAGAAGGGTGGACACACTCATGATATTCCGCGCCATCAACTCCCATCTCTCCATTATGCCCCCTACGATCTTGTTCCCTTCTCCTCTTCTTGCCATACGCTACCTATTGTATTCATCTTTTGCAAGCAATCAACACACTCCATCTTGGTGCCATACCTTGTGTCTCTTTGGATACATTTCATTGTGAGTATGGTATATGCTTGTTGCTTGCCATTTTTTCTACTTATGTTAAGGTGTGCGGATTCGCCACCATACACACACACACTCTCTCTCCCTCTGATATTCCTATCATCTTGCTACTTGCATCTTGAGGTGTGCAGATTCGCCACCTCTTGTATGAGAAGTGAGCATACTTGCATGTTTCCCCTACCTCATTATCTTCCTTATTAACATGCACTCGTAGCAAGCCCATTCTCACTCACTCACCACTCCTCTCATCTTATTCTCCGACCACCCCCTTCCACATTTGGGTGGGGATCTTGAAATTGTTTTCCATGGCATGTCTCATTGTGTATATGTATGCGTCCTAGCCGCATATCTTGCTAGGTGGTGCCCCTATTGTGTACCTCCCATGATGAGGCCATTGTGCATAGTCTCGGTGTAGAGGCCACTGGGTCTATTTTTTGCATTTTCGTCTCTCATTTGGTGCCCCCACTGAGGAAGACTCTTGAAACCTTCAGTTTAGAAGGCTGACATGTTTACTTCTCTTCATGGACGAGTGGCTTCTAGAATTCTCTAATTGGACCACTGAAGAGGAGGAGCTGCAAGAAGGTTTGACGCAAGTCATCAAGACACTCTTGCCAGGGTGTTGTATTGTTAGCATAGAAGAGGTGGTAAGACTCTTTTCCTACTCAAATTTTTTACATTTCTCATCATCCCCGCAAGCGTAAAAGCAAGGCACAAGCTGCATCATGCTCACATTGTAGACAAAAACTGCACCTTCGATATGAGTGCAACCCAAAGTGAAGAAAATGCCATCATTTTCTCCCTCGACATCCACACAGGCGGTCTCACATCAGTAGGCTTTCAAGTAGCACCAAGATTCTCTACATCTACGTCCCTATCTCTGCCACCTATTCCACCTACGCCCACAACAAGCCTTCACAACTTGAGGAATCTACTACGAATGCGTGGTCCCTCCCTCTCCCTTGCACCAAAAGATTCAAGGGTTTTCCAGCGCCGACAATCACCCCGTCTCCAAAACAAAAGGGTAAATCTTCCAAAGTCTTTCTATACCTCACTCTCATCTCATGAGCCAGGAACTAGAAATAGCAACATGGATTCTACATCGTCTACCGAGTGAAGTGGCGGAGCTTGTCATCGACAAGGTCTTTGACACAGGGTTTGCTTGGCGGAAAGACAAGACCCTCCACCTTCAAGGAGTGTTGCTTGTGAATCAAGGCTATGATGAGGACTTTACAACTTGTTATGTATCCATCCAACTTGGATTAATACAAGTGGTAAGACTCACCACCTATCTCATCACACCTGTGTATACACTAGATGGCACTCTATCTTGCACGAAAGTGAAGTTTCTCAAAGAGAGAGAGTTCAAGCTTTTCCAAGAGCTTGCTAGAGGGGCAGTCCTAGATCTAGAATATGAAGACAACCTTGTCCTGTGGTACTATAAATTTGACCTTGACTACCAAGATCTCTACACCTCCGACTATAACCTTCCACCACAAAGGAGAGAGCCTTTCCGAATTATCATGTGATGGACCCAGCGCATCAACCTTTTGTAAGGAACCAAACTTATGCACCACAACGAATTCAATCAATCAAAGTAATCTTGGACCGCAAGATGTTTTATCAGCAGATCATTACAACCATGTTTGGTAGAGAATGACTGTAAGAGATAAACACCTCTTCTCTACCCTTTATCCTCCCTATGATTAATCATGAAGTGTCTGATGATGTAGTTATTTTCATCCTTGTATAGTATGTTTTCCATCTACCAATCACCCATGTATTGAATTTCTATTTTATTTTTTATTTTTTTTTAAAGGATTTCTAAGTCGACTTAATTTTCTCACTCTCACAATGGCAAGTGTAGCATTTCCAACCTTTACTAGTAAGGTGGGTGAGGATGCTGCAGACTTTCTAGACAACTTGGAAATAGCATGTGTCATCTCTGCGAGAGATGATGATGCTTCGTGCTTGCGCATCTTCCCACTTCTAATGAAGGTGGAGGCAAGATCATGGTACAATGCCTTGGCACAAGCAACCAAGGAACGGTGGGACATATTAAGAGCAGCCTTTGTCAAGCGTTTTGGAGAGGGTACAACATCAGAGAAGCAATGGAAATTGTTGACAAAGTTGAAGCAGGGCAGTATGCTAGAATACGCATCATATGAGTCAAAGTTTGTATATTTATGGGGGTGATGGGTTGCATCGCTAAGAGAGGATGAGGGGGCACCTGATTTCCTAAAGAAGGATCGGTTTGTGGCTGGGTTATGGCCAACTCTTAAAGAGAAGGTGAAGGGAAGGTTTCCTGCTACGTATGAGCTAGCAGTTGAAGTGGCCCGCCTTAAAGACAAGAAGTTACGTCTACAAGCCAAGAACATTGATGAAGAGGAAGCCGTTAGGACCCGACCACCTCTAGCACCACCTACAACAACCGCCCAGAGGATTCAACCACAAGAACCAATTGAAGATCAACAAGACCTGCTCAATCGAATCACCAATCAACTTGAGAATCTCTCAGTCCATTTGATACAACAAGGGCATGCACACAATCGCAACCAAGAGCAAGGAAGAGGACAACGAAGGCAAAACCAAGAATACCACTACTTCAATTGTGGGGAGGATGGTCATGGCATGTACTATTGTCCACACCCAAGGAGGCAGAATTTCAACAGAGGAGCCAAGTAAAACCAGGTTTCACCCCCGAGAGCAAGACCACCACCACCGAGGGCACCACAACAAGCACCACCCGTGAAAATCCTACAACCACCCATTCAACCACATCCACCACCACCACCACCACAACCTCTCCATTCCACCCTTACCCCACCCCTAGTTGGCAATCAAACAGTACGCGTCATCAGTCTTGAAGGTAAGGGAAAGGAGAAAGTGGAGGAGGATATCAAGGGAGTGGAAAAAGGTAAGACCAAGTTGAAAGGAGTAGATGCCATGGGGGTAAAGCGTGCTAGGCATGGTGAATCTTTCCAAAAGTAAGAAAAGATGAAGCCGTCCAAGTCACGATGTAAAATTGACATTGTAGATTTCTCTTTGGGTGAATGTTCTAAACCATATGATTTGGTTCAAGATGTTTCTGTGCAGGGCCCAAAAATCACCTGGCCCCAATTACTCCACCTAGCACCTAGGGTGAGGAGACAATGGACAAAGATGGTTAGCACTAGATGACTAAAGCCAAAGATAGCCGGGGCTATCTCTGGGAGGAATCTAGATGACATACTACCAATGATGGATGCTTACATCAAAGGGCAACATGTCTCCAATATCTACATCGATGGTGGCGCACAAATATGCGTCATGAGTGAAAAAATGATGCACCGTTTGGGTTTAGAGGTGAGTCGGCCGGCACCACGAGCCAAAATGGCAGATAATTTAAAAGTTCAATGTGTTGGTGTCATAAATGCAGTTAGGATAAAGGCATTCAACACCGAGGTAGATGTGGACATCTTTGTCATGCCACACAAAGTGGAGGGCTATGCTATCATTCTAGGGAGGCCTTGGATTATGGCTATGAGAGCTAATCAGGATTGGGACACCGGCATAATCCAGATGAAGGATGAAAAAGGGAGGCCAATACTTTACGACATGAAGATAGGTCAACAACGCGACATGGATCTAGAAACCTCTGAGGATGAGTTTTCTAGTGGTGACTCTTCAACCACTTCAGAGGAGGAGTCAAGAGTGAGTGAAGGAAGTGACAGTAGCATTGAGGTGATGGGGATCATTCTCAAGGACCCTAAGAAGATGGAGCAACTTGATGCCTCATCATCAAACCAAGGGGAGACAATAGGTATACAACCTCTAGTAGAAGCAAGTAAGCTACATCAAATGCTCTCTAGTGAGTTGTGTGGGAAGGAGCGTGAAGATTATATTTTGATGCTAAGTAATTTTACCACATTGTTCATTGATGAATATGATAAAATCACTGGCACCACAGTAGTTCAACATCACATTAAGCTCAAGGAGGGAAGTAAACCTGTAGTGCACAAGCTCAGGCGGCTAGGAGTAATTCAACAAGACACCCTACTCAAAGAGGTGAGGAAACTGCTAGAAGCCGGTTTTATCTATCCTGATGAAGACTCAGAGTGGGTTTCTCCAGTGGTAGTCACACCAAAGAAGAATGGTAAGTGGAGGGTTTGTGTTGATTACAAGCCTCTTAATGCAGCCACAAAGAGGGACCATTTTCCTCTTCCTTTTCAAGACAAAATACTCAATGAGGTAGCAGGACATGAGCGCTACACGGTATGTGATGGCTACTCAGGCTACTTCCAAATTAGTATCGCTAAAGAAGATCAAAAGAAGAAAATCTTCATCACACCATGGGGATGTTTTTCTTACAGAGTTATGCCTTTTGGTCTCACTAATGCTCCAGCCACTTTTCAACGATATGTGACATTTGTTTTTCAGCCATTCTTTGGAAAATCAATCCGTGTTTTTATTGGTGAATTTTGTATCTATAGATCTCCCTCTCTTCATTTGGAGAAAGTTTATGAAGGTCTAGCTAGGCTACAAGCTTTGGGTGGCCAACTCAATGTGGAGAAATGCCACATTGGTGAAAGAAAGGTTACTCTTCTTGGCCATGTGATCTCAGCCAAAGGCATGGAAACTGACCCAAGCAAGGTTCAAGCCTTGGTGGCTTTGACCACTCCCACCACAACAAAGCAATTGGTCTCTTTTCTTCAAAAGGTGAGGTATTTGAGTAGGTTCATTCACTTGCTCTCCCAAGTGGTTCTCCCATTACAACAAGTTACCCATAAAGAGATCTTCATTTGGAGTGAAGAAAAAGAACAACAATTCAATGAGGTAAAACAAATTCTAGCTTCACTTCCCATCATAGCACCTCCAAAGTGGGATGAGTCATTTTATGTAAACCCTAGTGTGGGCAATGACACACTTGGGGTTGTATTGATGCAAAAGGATCCTCAAACTTCTTTCATGTGTCCTATCTACTTCTCTAGTCGAATGATGACTCCATCAGAAAATGGATACACGGCAGTGGAGCACATGGTGCTTGCATTAATGTTTGCTACCACCAAATTTCTCTCTTATTTATTGTCTAGACCATTCATAATCTTAACAATGGAAGAAGTATTTCCTTATGTAATGCAGCACATGGATGTTTCTTCTAGGATTTCCAAATGGCTCACAAGGCTGCAAGAGTTTGACTACACAACGCAAGTGGAGAACTCCACAAGGGCCAATCTAGGAGGTATTCTCACTCATCGCCACTATGAAAAGAAGCTAAAGATAAAGCCAAATGATCAAGAGATTACACCTGTGCTGGAAGTCCCTAAGGTAGAGGAGGCTCCCTCTCTTTTCTTTGATGGAGCCTACAAGAGGAAAGTGGACAAAGCTGCAGCAGGCATTGTCATCTTCAACGAGCAAGGGGATAAGGTTTTCTCCAGTGGGAATCTTTTGGATTGTCAATCTAACAATGATGCAGAATATGCAGCCTTAACTCTTGGGTTAGAGTGGTGTGTGACACAGGGCATTCAACGGTTAAATGTATTTGGTGATGCCATGCTTTTAATAAAAATACAAGGAACTTGGTCTTGTAAAAGTCATAGCTTGCCAGGCCATTTGCGCAAAGTTAAGGAACTTTTTGGGAAATTTCAAGTTGTACAATTACATCATGTCCCTCGAGCAGAAAATCAAGAAGCATATTCTCTAGCTAGAGAGAAGCTACAAGATGATTCAGTGGTGGGTGCCATCAAGTTGAAGCTGCCTCTCTTCCAAGGTAGCGATTCTATGCCTGATATCATGAGTTTCTTGGACACAGGAGAGTGTCCTAAAGATCTTACTAAGGGCCAAAAGCAGTGGCTTGTTCGCAAGGAAACAATGATTTCAGTGATCTCTCTAGAGAGATCACTGAAATCATTTCAAGCTGCCATGATGGTGTTTGCGGAGGACACTTTTCACTTGACATCACTAGTAGAAAGATTCTACAAGCTGGGTTTGTGTGGCCTATTCTACATAGGGATGTACATCATTGGTGTAAAACATGCAAGGAATGTCAAAAGGCAGGTGATAGGAGGCTCACATATGAGCCACAGACTCCTATAATCTCATATGGACCATTTGAGAAATGGGGAATTGATGCTATTGGGCCTTTGCCAAGGAGCCAATCAGATAAATTGTATATCATCATGGGTGTGGAGTACATGACCAGGTGGGATGAAGCAGTTTCCACCACCCGGATTACAGCTAAGGAAGTGGCTAAGTTCGTATTTGAAAACATTTGTTACCGTTTTGGCACTCCTCTTGAAATAATTTTTGACAGGGGACCAGGTTTTAGAGGAGACCTTGTAGGAGAGCTGATGGAGAAGCTGGGTATCTCACGACGACACTCAACTCCCTACTACCCACAACGTAATGGTTTGGTGGAGAAGGTTAATGGTACGATCTG
Organism: Adiantum capillus-veneris; assembly: GCF_014529385.1. NCBI lineage: Eukaryota > Viridiplantae > Streptophyta > Polypodiopsida > Polypodiales > Pteridaceae > Adiantum > Adiantum capillus-veneris. The sequence goes on from NC_140945.1 coordinate 50,298,010, forward strand.
CAAAATCATCACTAAACATGTAAACAATCACAAAAGTGATTGGGACAAGCATCTTATGGCTGCACTTTGGACTTATTGCACTTCGTTTCACGCATCCCTTGGGTTCACACCATATCACTTGGTGTATGGTAAGGAAGCCGTTTTACCCATTGAAGTACAATTGGCTAGTCTCAAGGTGCTAGCTGGGCAGGTGGAACGTCCTAATGCTCATCTCCACAACCACATTCTTGATCTAGAGAGGCTTCAACTAGACAGAGAAGATGCTATCAACTATTATGCAGCACAGGCAGAGCAACGTCGACTTACCTTCAACAAGGGACTTAGGAAAAAAGGTCTCAAGAAAGGTATGTTGGTCCTAGGATATGATAACAGGTTTGACACTAGGAAGGATAAAAAGTTTTCACCCAGATGGGAGGGGCCATTTTTCATTAGAAAGCGCTACGCCAATGGCAATTACCGATTGATGGATGCAGATGGTAGGCTCCACAAAACATGTGTCAATGGATGGAGGTTGAAGCAATACTTTTTAAGGTTTGATCAAACAACTATGATGTAAATCTCTGAGGAGGGAGACTCCTCCACCTCAATTGAAGAAGAATCAAGTACAGAGCTAGAGGCATGAATACCTCTAGCCCTAGGGGGAGGGCTAATGAGGCAAGCTTTTCCATGCATGGGATCCCCCATATATTTTTTGCCCTTTTACCAAAAAATATTTCCTATTATATAAGTTAATTTTGATTTTTCTTCCCTTTTTCACAAAAGTTTTAGCCTTTAAGACTTATACTAATAAATCACGATGTAGCATAAATAAGTAAGCTTTCTTTGTTGATCTCTCTTTTGACCTTAAGCATTAAATATATATATTCTAAATTACATTATATATATTTAGTATTTTTTAATATATTTTTCATGTATATATATTATTCCACCCTACCAAATATTTTATTCACTAGCTTTCATTTTCAAACCTCAATCCCACTTTGAAATTTCAATAATGTTGAGAGAGAAGGAGAGAGCACAGAAGTAGAACCCCAAAGTGTGTAGAATACACACATGAGATGATGTATATATAGAGGGGACCTGGGTGCCATATATAGAGAAGCCATATATTGAGTAGCTTCACATATAAGCTCAACATCCCCGCTCAAATAAGGGTCCCTAACTGTGGATGAAAAAACCCTTGGGGGATCAATGGAAAAACCCACAGCTCTATATACACCCACCGTTATATTATAAAAATCATTGAATATACAAATGTTTACGAGGAGCTACATCACTCCTTTTACAATGAATGTTTTATGAGGAGTTACATTACTCCTATCAAATACAATAATGAATACAAAGGTTCAATAAAGAGGTGTAAAAGCTATCGATTAGCTTGTAATCAAAAGTGTCTCCGTGAATCTGCTGTGTAGCTTGTCATCAATATCGCATCACCAAACATGTCTTCATGTTGTCATGAATATGGCATCACCAAACATATCTTCATAAATCTTTTATTGTCACCAAGTTAATGAACTCCAAAAAAAAACATGTCATGAAAATTATTAGCATCGTTAATGAAATAATTACGTTCACAATGCCATAAGAGATGGTTCGCGACGCCACTCTTTTGACGACATATATACGCACGACAACATATGGTACATAAAGTATAAACGTAAAAGTACAAAATGTGTGATTACGTGATACAAATGATATGTGTATATACTACATAAAACAACATTTATCAATGTAGTGATCAATGAATACCATCAAAGTATTAACAAAATATCATCATTATGTCAATAAAAATGAATAAATGATCATGGTATCAACGAAAAGCATCATGATATCACCGAGAATAATCATTGTATCAACGAAACAACATCATGGCATCACCGAGAATAACCATGGTATCAACTAAACATCATCATGGCATCACCGAGAATAACCATGGTATCAACGAAACAACATCATGGTATCACCAAGAATAACCATGGTATCAACAAAACATCATCATGGTATCAATAAAAATCACCATGGAATCAACGAAATATCATCATGGAATCACCGAGAATAACCATGGTATCAACGGAATATCATCATGGCACCACCGAGAATAACCATGGTATCAATGACATATCATCATGGTATCAACGAAAATCACCATGACCAAAGTATTAACAAAACATCATCGTGGTACCATCAAAATCACTATGGTATCAATGAGAAATTATCAATAAAACGACGTAAACTATAACTCTAAAATAATAATTATACGAGAATCAATGAACGAGTATATCATATAACAAAAGATCATGTACCAACAGTAGCTCGATAGAATTTGGACGATCATCAACGGCTCGACTGAATCGAAACGATGTGTAACTGGCTTCTGCAGCAAAGTTACGTCAGTAACAAATATATGATTGATGAAGAAAAATATAATTGAGAAGTTTTCAATTATGAGAAAATTCAAAAGCAAAAAGTAAAATTTTGATTTTCAAACATATTCGCAGTCCGAGATGATAACCCAAAATTGGTGCAGAATTTAGAGAAACCTTCTTCTGCAAAGTTATAGACCACATCGATTCCAATCCCCATCGCGGGTAGTTTCTTTTGCAAAGTTGTAGAACACATCGATTCCGGTCTCTCACGCGGGTAGTTTCTGCAAAATCGTTTTCAATAAGCAGAAAAATCAAAAACAAAAAGCGAAAATTGCTTTTCAGGTATGTACGCAGTCCGCGAACGATAACTCAAAATCAGTGCAGAATTTGAAAACACTTCCTTCTGCAAAGTTGTAGACCACATCGATTCCGGTCTCCTTTGCGAATAGTTTCTGCAAAATCGTTTTTAATTAGCAGAAAAATCAAAAACAAAAAGCGGAAGTTGCTTTTCACGTATGTACGCAGTCCGCGAACGATAACTCAAAATCAGTGCAGAATTTGAAAACACTTCCTTCTGCAAAGTTGTAGACCACATGGATTCCGGTCTCTCTAGCGAATAGTTTCTGAAAAATCCTTTGTAATTAGCAGAAAAATCAAAAACAAAAAGCGGAAGTTGCTTTTCATGTATGTACGCAGCCCGCGAACGATAACTCAAAATTGGTGCAGAATTTGAAAAAACTTCCTTCTGCAAAGTTGTAGACCACATCGATTCCGGTCTTTTTAGTGGGTAGTTTCTGCAAAATCGTTTCCAAATAGCAAAAAAATCAAAAACAAAACGCGAAAGCTGTTTTTAAGGTATGTACGCAGTCCGCGAACGATAACTCAAAATCGGTGCAGAATTTGAAAAAACTTCCTTCTGCAAAGTTGTAGACCACATCGATTCCGGTCTTTTTGGCGGGTAGTTTCTACAAAATTGTTTCCAATTAGCAGAAAAATCAAAAACAAAACACGGAAGCTGTTTTTCAGATATGTACGCAGTCCGTGAACGATAACTAAAAATCGGTGCAGAATTTGAAAAAACTTTCTTCTGGAAAGTTGTAGACCACATCGATTCCGGTCTTTCATGAGGGTAGTTTCTGCAAAATCGTTTTCAATTAGCAAAAAAATCAAAAACAAAACGCGGAAGCTGTTTTTCAGGTATGTACGCAGTCCGTGAACGATAACTCAAAATCGGTGCAGAATTTGAAGAAACTTGAAAAATCGGTGGAGAAATCGGTGGAGAAAAATTGGTGGAGAAAAATCGGTGGAGAAAAATTGAAAACAAAAACGTACTGCTCTGATACCATGTTGAGAGAGAAGGAGAGAGCACAGAAGTAGAACCCCAAAGTGTGTAGAATACACACATGAGATGATGTATATATAGAAGGGACCTGGGTGCCATATATAGAGAAGCCATATATTGAGTAGCTTCACATATAAGCTCAACAAATAATACCTCCATCTAGATGATTGCCAATTTTTTCAACACTCTAGGTCATGTTTTCATACACATGAACGAGCTTACACTTGAAGACAAGAGAGAAGTCCACTCAAAGGGGACCACCAAAAGACCTTTGCAGCCACAAATAATAAAAGTTTTTGGCTAAATTTTTTGCATAGAGAAGAGATTTTTGTGGTGGACACAGGCCATCCCCTGTTTTCTTCCCTCTAGAATAGCTATGGTTCTACAAGTCTTCAAGCATGATTACAAGAGACAAGGCTCTTTTAATGAGGTCTTGGCAAGTCTAGAGTGATTCTATCACCATATTTGGAGGATCCATCCTCATCAACAACTATCCACCTTCGACAACCTCTCTTGTAAATTTCTTAGCCGTCTCTTCTCTCCATAATAAGCTTATGTCTAGCCAAAGCTAGACTATTGTAAATATCTCCTATCCTCTACATCCTACCCACATTCTCTCTTCTTCTCTCTCTATTGACTCTAGTATTTGAAATAATGAGGAGACAAGATGGGAGCCACAGTCACATGCACCCCATTTTCCTAGTCACCAGAGTGGGACACTCACCTCAATTAGAAATATTGATAAATCCTCTCCTCCTACCCTATATAAGGAGGCCATGAGAGCTCACTAGGGAAAAGGGGGAAGATACACACACACACACACACACCTATCCATACACACCCTTGTGCTACATGCTTGTAGCATGTACCCTAATCACATAATCACAACACCATCACCATCACCATCACCATGCACAAAGATGAGCACCATACCTCCACACCACTTGTAATTAAGTGTTGAAGGCACAATTTCAAGAAGAATAAGGGTGGACACACTCATGATATTCCTCCGCATCAACTCCCATCTCTCCAGTAGGCCCCCTACGATCTTGTTCCCTTCTCATCTTCTTGCCATACGCTACCTATTGTATTCATCTTTTGCAAGCAATCAACACACTCCATCTTGGTGCCATACCTTGTGTCGCTTTGGATACATTTCACTGTGAGTATGGTATATGCTTGTTCCTTGCCATTTTTTTTGCTTATGTTAAGGTGTGCGGATTCGCCACCATACACACACACACTCTCTCTCCCTCTCATATTCCTATCATCTTGCTACTTGCATCTTGAGGTGTGCAGATTCACCACCTCTTGTATGAGAAGTGAGCATACTCGCATGTTTCCCCTACCTCATTATCTTCCTTACTAACATGCACGAGTAGCAAGCCCATTCTCACTCACTCACCACTCCTCTCACCTTATTCTCCGACCACCCCATTCCATATTTGGGCGTGGATCTTGAAATTGTTTTCCATAGCACGTTTTAATGTGTATATGTATGTGTCCTAGCCGTATATCTTGCTATGTGGTGCCCCTATTGTGTACCTCCCATGATGAGGCCATTGTGCATAGTCTTGGTGTAAAGGGCACCGGGTCTTTTTTTTGCATTATCGTCTCTCACTACAGGTACGTCTCTCACTAAAGGGCAACAATAGGGCTTGGGAGAGAAACTCTCTTCTTCTTCTCCTTTCACTTATTTCACACCTTTATCTTTGAACATACTAAGTATATCATTGATGAATAACCATATTCCACATAGAAGCAATTTCTTTCGTTTCCATTCTGTGCAATCTATTAGGGTCAACATTTGGATTAGTCGAAAGATTCACTTTCAGCAACGCATAGTGTTGGTATTTGGTCCTGAAAGGCTCAACGAAATACTTCTCTCACCAGATCCCATCATACTACCTATTATTGACTATGACTTCTCTTTTGATGTGAATGTGGTTATTTTATTATGAATCAAGAGGATTTGTACTCACAACTAATCCCAATCTCTAGACAAAACATATACATTATAGTAAGCACAAAGCTACAGTTCCAAAGAGCACTCCGTAGCTTATTTGGACAACAAATATTAAATATCATTAACTCATCAATTAACCCTTTTATCCTACCCATGATACGATATGATTGTAATCTCGATGTTTTCATTTTTGTTTTGTTTTGACTATCTTTCATGAGTTCTCTCCATCACGTGTGTGTTTGTAAGGGAAAGTGAGCGGATTCTTTGGCTACATTTCTTCTTTAGCTCTAGAATCTATGTTATGTACATCTTGCCCGGTGCCTTCGTGGCAAGACCGCGAACTTCTTGACATATTTTTTGTGAGCCCGTATGACCCTAAGGTCTTCAATGAAGCTAACCCTAAAGCCCATGAGGTGGATTCCATGTAGTGCAACAGACAATACAGAGTGGAAAGTTGGCCAAGTGGCGGGGTCACGCGTAAAATGCTATAAATGGGTGAGTTGAGTGAGTGTATTGCATGGAACTTACTAAAGTGAGCTCAAGTGGTGGATTTCACTAGCAAGAAAAACAAGATTTTTTCTTTTTAAGTTTTCTGTTAAGCCCTTATAAGAGGGAGTTTACATGCATTTCCAAGGGCTATTTTGGCCTTTTTTTTTTGTTTTGGGAAGCATTAAGCTCTTCTATTTAGCGTCGAGCTGGTCTGTGTATTGTCAAGAAGCAACTATGGAGTTGTCGTGTACTAAAGGAAAGCCGGTAGGGCTACCTAGCTATGGGTTGTGCTCACTCACAGTGTGGATCTAGTGCCGATTCCCCTTTGCCCCTTCTTTTCTTTGTTGTGTGCGTGTGTTTCCGAGAGTGTGTCCGCCGGTATGCCCCCTCAATGGTGTGTTATGCACAGAGGGATTGAGAGAGATTGCATGTGTGGTGAAGGTTATGAATCAAGCTACACTAGATGATTGGGCTATGTTTGTGTTGTCGCATCGAGTGTGCACATACGATGGTGTGAAAATGGTGTTTTGATTTTGAGTGGTGTGAGTTTAGAAGGTGAACTCTAGTGGCTAGGGGTGTTGTGTGTATCTTGGGCTATAGAGAGGCATGTTGACTGTGTGTCCAATGTGTTCCCCTTTCCCCCTTCCCATCTTCTGGTGCCCCCACTGAGGATCTCACTGATGCTCCTAACTGACGTTGAAGAGGGCCCCGTTTTACTGATGTCAAAGGTAGAGGATTTGAAGAGCAAGTATTGTTACCATGGCGTGATCGAGATTTTTGATCTTTATAGGTGTTGAAGACGTGGAGGTATGGCTACAACAACTCAAAAGTAGTGCATCAAGGGAAGTTGATGCGTTGCGAGTTTTATCGCTTCTGGTACATGGAAAAGAAAAGAATTGTTTTGATGAACTTCTTGAAAAAGTAAATACTAATCATGAAGCGATGTTAGAGGATTTTTGAAGAAAGTTTATAGCATATGTGCAGAGCTCTAGAAGCCAATTTCCAAGCATTCACATGGGAATTCAAAGCCCTTTTTTCGATAAAGCTGGTCAAGTTAATTGCTGCTAAAAATTTGGATTTTCTAAAGATGAACCAATTTTTGGATTTCTTGCATGAACAAGTGTGAGATAAGGTGGATGTTGATGGCCCGATGTCATATGACAAAGCGGAGGCTCTAGCAAAAGGAAGAACCAAGAAGATAAAGTGGTACCAAGAGGGATATACGGGCAAGCAGGTACATGGAAAATGGCTAGAGCATCTACAAAGAGCTTGGGTAGACAAGTAGCAATAAATGCCTGTGGTTGATGTGATTTTTTAGAGCATATGGACTCCATAAAGGGCCTGAGAGTGTGGTAGATGAAGGAAATTCAAGGTGCTAGTTTTTGGCATGGATATGAAGAGCTTGAAGTGGTCTACACGGAAGTGTAGACGTCTCATCAAACGAAGCCACAAAGCCCAAGATATGGAGCTTTAAAGATATAGAAAATTTTAGATTCTAGCCAGACAAGGCATGTGGTGCCATATAGTCCGAGTCAATTTGGAGCTACAGATATGTAGTGCTTGATTTATGGAGCATGCTAGTCTTTTTAGATCCACAATTGAAGCTAGGATGAGAGAGATATTAGCAAATGAAGGTTTGAGGGGGGCCGGTTCTGGGCCACTTTGACTGCTTGGGAGACTGATCCATCTGGTCATTTTTGAAGCTTGATGGGGTTCTAGGATGTTGTATGCACTGTGTGAAGTCAAACAAAGTGACTGCTTATCACTCGGGCGCCTAGACAATGAGATATGATCGCGGTCACCGCAGGGTTCCACATAATTTTTTTGCGTTTTTGTTGCATTGGTTGGAGTTCCGGATGGGGTGGGAATGCTTCAAGATTGGTACCAACCGCGATCGGGAATGAGATATGCTTGGAAATCGGTTCACAATGCAAGAGTCAACAAAGCTCAGAAGGAGGGTCAAAAGTTGGAGTTTTTTGGGTCTTTGTAAAGTTTTTTTGGGGTGGAATTTTGGAGCTCAAGGAGGAAGTCAACGAGGAGCCACCACATACCCAAGATCAATCCCACATGCACAAGTAGGAGATAAAGTGGTGGTCTATAGGACCTAAAGTGTGAGACCACTTGGGGTATCAAATGAGGAGCCGAGAGCTTGGGGTCCATGAGATATGGTTGTCGGCGGGGCTCGACTTTGCATAAGTTGATGTGGCGACTTAAGGTGGTCCTACTCTGGGCAGCATTTAGCGGGTTTTGGCACACTCGGCCTCACATAGTAGTGTGGGAAACGACAGCGGCAAAGCGCTAGGCATTGATGATGTGACATACCCGGTGGGGTGGTTTCTTGCACCCATAAGGGACAATTGTTTTTTGAAGGAGACCTTGGGGAGAAACGAGGGCACCGTCATTGCTGCTAGGGGTCAGTCATGTGGAAGGGGAGTAGCCAAGTCCCGCGAGGTGGATCCCATGCAGTGGACGAGAGAGTAGAGAGTGGAAAGTCGGCCTAGTGAGTGGGTCATGCATACAATACTAAACATGGGTGAGTTGAGTGAGTGTCTTGCATGGAACATTCTAAAGTGAGCTCAAGTGGGGGATTCCACATGCAAGAAAAACTATTTTTTTTTCTTTTTTCAAATTTTTTATAAAGCCCCTATAAAAGGGAGTTCACACGCATTTCCAAGAGTTTTTTGGCCCATTTTTGGTTTTGGAAACTGTCAAAGATTCTCTATAGAGCATTGAGCCGGTCTGGGCATTATTGAGAAGCGGCTATATGGAGCTGTCATGTTGAAGTAGAGCTAGGAGGGCTAGCAGGCTATGTCTTGTGCTCACCGAGGATGTTCCATCTTGGAGCTATCTTGTTTTGGCACTCTAGGCCTCGCATAGTAGTGTGGGCAACGATAGCGGCAGAGCGCTAGGCAGTGATGATGTGACATACCCAGTGGGGTGGTTTCTTGCACCCATAAGGGACAATTGTTTTTTGAAGGAGACCTTGGGGAGAAACGAGGGCGCTGTCATTGCTGGTAGGGATCAGTCATGTGGAAGGGGAGTAGCCAAGTCCCGTGAGGTGGATCCCATGCTGTGGAAGAGAGAGTAGAGAGTGGAAAGTCGGCCTAGTGTCTGGGTCATGCATAGAATACTAAACATAGGTGAGTTGAGTGAGTGTCTTGCATGGAACTTTCTAAAGTGAGCTCAAGTGGTGGATTCCACGAGCAAGAAAAACAATTTTTTTCTTTTTAATTTTTTTTATAAAGCCCCTATAAAAGGGAGTTCACACGCATTTTCAAGAGTTTTTTGGCCCATTTTTGGTTTTGGAAACCGTCGAATCTTCTCTATAGAGCATTGATCCGGTCTGGGTATTATTGAGAAGCGGCTATGGAGTTGTTATGCTGAAGTAGAGCTAGGAGGGCTAGCAGGCTATGTCTTGTGCTCACCGAGGATGTTCCAGCTTGGAGCTATCTTGTGTAATTGGTCCTGTTTTGCAAAGTGAATCCATTATCATTGTGCAACTCATGTCGAGTCCCCCTTGCCCCTTGTCTTCTCCGTTGTGTGCATGTGTGTCCGAGAGTATGTCGACAGATGTGCCCTCATGATGGTGTGTTATGGAGAGAAGGATTGAGAGAGATTGTGTGTGTGGTGAAGGCTGTGAATTAAGTTGCACAAGATGATTGGGCTATGTTTGTGTTTCATGTGTGTTGTCGCATCAAGTATGTGCATATTGTGGTGTGCAAACGGTGATTTGTCTATGATACTGTGAGTTTTTTCGGTAAAATGTAGTGGTTAGGGGTGATGTGTGTATCATGGACTATAGAGAGGTGTGTTGACTGTGTGCCAGATGTATGCCCCATTCCCCATTTTCAATGCAACACAAGAGAGATTGATGAATAAGACAAATATATAGTACGTAGAGTGAATAGATGAAATAAAAAAATATATAGATAATGATTATAAGAAGATCATAACTCATTTCATAACCTCCCCCAAGCTATCTCAATCTTGTGCACAATTTATATGTCAATCACACCCTCACTCTCAATTGTAATCCCAATCTCAACCTTTGGATGGTGATGACAATCATAATCCGGGTCACAAAATGATCACAATCTTAATATAATTCAACCTTGCACAGATCCCGTTTCACTTTGATAAGTAGATATCGCATTGGTTTTTTCAATGTGTACAAAATAGCCAAAACAACACACTCGTGCAACCAATTCAACATGATAATAAAATTATAAAACATAATTTTGTACCATCATAAAAGAGTACAATCACTTATTGGTTGGATTAATCGAAAAGATATTACTTGTGTAATCTCCTCTCTCTCTTTCCTCACCAACTTCTTGATAATTCCAAGCAAAAGAAATTAGATAAATTGCTGAAAATCTAACCCAACCATGGTTAGAGGAGTAACCCTAGCCTTCAAAATTGCTATTAAAGGAGGGTGTAGCTAGCACAAAAGGGGGAGCCATAAGCAAGAGCACTATGCTATAGCTTGAGAAGCCAAGCTCAACCTCTCTAGAAGGAGCTCTTGAGTGGAAGCTCATTGTCTTATGCATGTGCATGTGTTGTAATAGGGGATTAGCAAGGGAACTCTATGCCATTGTAAGAGAGAGAGTGATCATTCAATTGAGAGTAGGAAATCTATCAATTCTCCTACTAGTGTAAGCCCAACATTTACTGAATCAAGGAGGGTGGATTTGGACTAAGCTTGGATACTTTGTCTCCCTTCCAACGTGAAGTAGTGGACAACAATGATGCGTAAGTGTCTTGGTGTTTTTTGTTAAGTTCTTGATAGCTTGTCTCTAGTGTTGTCATCAATCTAGCCATAATACCCACATACTGTAAGAGGGCGACAGGGTGGAGAGGACTCCCCTGGCTTTAAGACAGTGATTGGGGTGGCTTTTCTTGTGATGTGTTGTGGTGAAATTTACGCAAGCTATGTTGAACACATACTAATCTCACTTTGATTTGTCATGATAGATTTGTAAGAAGGAATTAATGCAACAAGCACCCCCTCCCCCTTTCTCTCTCTTTCTTAAATATATAGTTGTGTTTTCTTGATCATTGCCAATACGTTTCAAAGCAGCCCGAGCACTATCTCTCTCTCTCTCTCTCTCTCTCTCTCTCTCTCTCTCTCTCTCTCTCTCTCTCTCTCTCTCTCTCTCTCTCTCTCGTGTTTTAGTGTGTGAGAGTGTTCCATTGGTGTTAGGGTTAGTGTAAATTCCTTGCTTGTTTGTGGGTTGCTCTAACGATTCTCCTCTTTTGCGTCCTAGTTCGCTCTTAAACTAGGTGGTGCCCCTTGTGTAGTTAGGATTTGGCTGGGGGTTGGTTGTTTTGGTTTGTGTTGTGTTGTGCCCCAGCCCCATTGAGCAGCACGGGAGCCTTGAAGGGTGTCTAGAGGTTGCTCTTCTTGTTGCCCGCCCCGGACCGCCTCAATATATATATATATATATATATATATATATATATATATATATATATATATATATATACATATCTCTCTCTCTCATTTTTTAATTGCCGTCTTTGTAGCTTTCTTTTACATGGATCCTTCTTCTCTTTCTCACACCTCAATAGAAATGCTAGTCGATTTTGTATGTGTGCACATGCGCTCTAGTAGAAATCTCTCTCTCTCTCTCTCTCTCTCTCTCTCTCTCTCTCTCTCTCTCTCTCTCTCTCTCTCTCTCTCTCTCTCTCTCTCTCCACCGCCCCCCTTCCCCGGGCGTGTTTCGAGTCTCATGGTTTGATTGTGGTTAAAACTAATGTGTCAGTCAAAGATCCGTGTGTGTGTGTGTGTGTGTGTCTACCTCTCTCTGTCTCTCTCTCTCTCTCTCTCTCACACACACACACGTGTGTCTACCTCTCTATGTCTCTCTCTCTCTCTCTCACACACACACACGCACACACATGTGTGGATTGAGTGTGTGTGTGTGTGTGTGTGTGAATATGAATAATAAACTTGAACAACCTCTCTATTAGCCGAGTTCCCTCTTCAAGCTCAAGATTTGCTTTCAACGCTTGTTAGATAGATCTCTCAGGTTTGTAGGGATTATGCTTCTTCTTCTTCTTCTCCTCTCCCCCCCCCCCCCCCCCCCCCCCCCCCCTCTCTCTCTCTCTCTCTCTCTCTCTCTCTCTCTCTCTCTCTCTCTCTCTCCTTTCTCTCTAATCAAGGTTTCAAAGGTTTATGGTGACTGTTGCTCACGATGGTGGAAAGACTATGATTCTTGTATCACCACTTAAAAAATAGTATGTGTTGAAATTAGCACTGGAAACCTTTTTTTAACCTTTTAAATAAAACATATAAGCTGAATTATATGTAATGGATGCAAGTCTTTTGGATAATCAATTGAGATCACAGGGAGTGAGTATTGAACTATGCACCTCCTTCCTTCTTATAATGTATGCAAGATTTTTGGATAACCAATTGAGCTCACAATCGAGTGAATTTCTATGCACCCCTTTCTTCATGTACTTGTATCCCCCTCTCAAAAAGTTTTCCATGAATGGCTTTGTCATTGCACTTGAAATTTCTACGCAAAACAAGTATCTCGCAGTATTTTCAAGTTTTGGCAAGGCCCTCCTCTTCCTAACTCTTTCTGTATCTTGTGATTTATGAGGTTATTTTGAACTTTAAGCAAAGGAGAGCTTAAAGCTCCCATTTATGGAGCTATTGAAACTACTAAAATTATACCTTGAATCCAACTTGCTAAGATTATGCCACATTTGTTAAAAATTGTTTTTTAATCCAAGCACCCCCAAAAGTGGAGATGAAAGATAGATTAATTCGTGACTAGGTCTCGTCTCTATACATTCAGTTCTACAAAGACATTTCTCTAAGCATTCTATCATTGAGCATTCTAAAAGAGAAAAACATGTGGTCCCTAATATGTAGCTCTTTCTTAAAAAAAGATAATATGAGGAAATTTCTCTAGATATCCTATCATTGAGTACTCTTCTTCACAATGTCTCTTAATTTGGTAGTGCTTTGATGTTCATGATCGATGAATGTGGTTACCCTAAACACAATCACACAGAATCCGATTAAGGGCGACCTACAAACCCACTAAATTCCCGCCGGGCTTTTCAGTTTCCCCTGCTGGCCCGTCGGGATTTTTCATTTTCCCTGCGGGCCCATGGAGAATACTAAAAATCCCGGCCGGTTCGCAGAATTATATATATGCGGGCCCGATCGGGCCCGTTGGGTGTTATTTCTTGCTTTCATCTAGAGAGAGAGAGAGAGAGAGAGAGAGAGAGAGAGAGAGAGAGAGAGAGAGAGAGAGAGAGAGAGAGAGAGGTTTTTGATTGCAAGCGATGGTATGCATCTCGTGGATGGTATATGGCTTAGCGCAGGGAAGAGCTATGCACATGCAAGCAATGATAATGACAGCCTGCCCTTTCCTTTTAAATTCATATGCCCGCCTTTTAAATTCATATGCATCTCCTGGATGGTATATGGCTTAGCGCAAGGAAGAGCTATGCACAGGCAACCAATGATAATGACAGCCTGCCCTTTCCTTTTAAATTCATATGACCGCCTTGTAAATTTGCATAGTGCCAAGGGTTTTAGAATCCTCGACCCTGTATGGATTAACCTTCTTCTTCTTCTCTCTGTCTGTCCTCGTGGTCTAGATCTTTAAGGTCTCTTGGGATAGTTTCCTACGACGTTAAAACTCTCTTCTTCTTCTTCTTCTTCTAGTATCGCCTCTGAAAAAATAGTCAATGCTTGAAATTAGCAGTGGAAACCTTATTTCAACATTTTGAATAGAATATAAAAGCTGATTCTTATAAAATGGATGCAAGCTTTTTGGATAATCAATTGAGGTCACAATCGAGTGAACTTCTATGCACCTCTTACTTCATATACTTGTATCTCCTTCTCAAAAAGTTTGCTATGAATGGCTTTGTCATTCCACTTCAAATCTCTACACAAAATAAGTCTCTCGCAGTATTTTCAAGTTTTGGGCAAGGCCCTCCTCTTGCTATTTCTTTCTGTATCATGTGATTTATGAGCTTATTTTGAGCTCCAAGTAAAGAAGATTTTATAGCTCCTGTGGATGGAGCTATTGAGACTAATAGAATACCTAGAACCGAACTTGTTGAAAGTATGCCACATTTGTTAAAAATTGTGTTTCAATCCAAGCATCCCCAAAAGTGGAATTGAGACCAAAGATAGGTTCTAGTAGGTCTTGTCTCTCTACACTCGGTTCCACAAAGAAATTTCTCTAAGCATTTTATAATTGAGTACTCTAAGAAAGAAAAACAATTTCTCCCTATTATGTAGCTCTTCCTTAAAAAAGATAGTGCGAGGATATTTCTCTAGATATTTTATCCCTGGGAGTCCACTATGTATAAAAAATTGCATATAGCACATGAGAACCAAAGGTATTTAAATAATCCCTTACGTATGTACTTTCACGTACCCGTTATATATGCATTTTTGAAAAAAAAACTAGCCCTTTTGTATACAAATTTTCACCTTCTCAATTCAAAAACGCTTTATGTAAGTAAAGTTTTTTGTAAAAGTACCTAATTATACATCCCTTATTTTATTCGCTCGTGGTATCTTACATATTTCCTAGTGGATGCCCCGGGATTTTCTCATTGAGTACTCTTCTTTACATCTTTTAATTTGGTAGTGCTTTGATGTTCATGATTGATGAATGTGGCCTCTTTATTGGATGCAAATAAACAGAGACAAGACCTGAAGGTATACATGTACAACATGTACTTAACACTAGGTTGGTAGCTCTACAAGACATGAAGGTGTCCTTAGTGTCCTTAATTAGTCTCCTATTATTTGCTTCCTTTTGTTAATTGGCTTGCCATTTATACACATTCTTCTCTTATCTGAAAGTTTAACTCATCTATTATGAAGAGAATTCATAAGGTATCTTTATGACTAATGCGTGGCAATCTCTCTTAGTGGAAAAAACACTAAAATACATTTCTATATTGTGGACTATAGAAGTTTAGTTAAGAAGAATACATTCCACAATAATTTGATGAAAACGGTACTAGTACACTGTATTACTCACAATCCTCAAAAAAGGATGTGAAACTTGTTAGGTGATGCCATTTTCAATGGTTCTGTAAACTTATATGGTGTTGATGACATTTCTCTTGTGAAATCACAAGATTTTCAATGAAAAAATTAGCTTTGCTTCTTTTGGTTTGACACGTAGCTAGTATCATATATTTTGAAATTGCAAATAGTTACATCTTATGACACTTATTAATTTTCTTAGATTGTATCGATCTATTGTAGGCTGTGCAAGTCTTAAGTAACTGTAGCATTCATCTGCATATGAAATTCATTGATTGATTCTACAGCCTAGAGAGAGAGAGAGAGATAGACTTGACTTTTCATTACTACCATCAAATCCGAGATAAAACCATAGGAGCAAAGAACACAGTCAACAGATTCTTTACTTCTAACGCAATGGTAGAACTTGCTTCATAGACTATTGTTGAGAGAGAGAGATACCACAGAAATAGAACCCCAAAGTGTGTAGAATACACACATGAGATGATGTATATATAGAGGGGACCTGGGTGCCATATATAGAGAATCCATATATTGAGTAGCTTCACATATAAGCTCAACACCCCCGCTCAAATAAGGGTCCCTAACTGTGGATGAAAAAACCCTTGAGGGATCAAGGGAAAAACCCACAGCTCTATATACACCCACCGTTATATTATAAAAATGATTGAATGTACAAATTTTCAGGAGTAGCTACATCACTCCTTTTACAATGAATATTTTATGAGGAGCTACATCACTCCTTTTACAGTGAATGTTTTGTGAGGAGTTACATTACTCCTATCCTATCAAATACAATAATGAATTAATACAAAGGTTCAATAAAGAGGTATAAAGGCTATTGATTAGCTTGTAATCAGAAGTGTCTTCGTGAATCTCTTGTGTAGCTTGTCATCAATATCGCATCACCAAACATGTCTTCATAAATCTTTTATTGTCACCAAGTCTGTCTTCATGAAATCAATTCTTTGATCAATCCTACAAAGATCATAGACTCAAAAAACATAGTCATGAAAATTATTAGCATCGTTAGTGAAATAATTACATTCACAATGCCATAAGAGATGGTTCGCGACGCCACTCTTTTGACGACATATATACGCACGATAACATATAAGTATGAACGTAAAAGTACAAGATGCGTGATTACGTGATGCAAATGACATGTGTATATACTACATAAAACGACATTTATCAATGTAGTGATATCAATGAGTATCATCAAAGTATTAACAAAATATCATCATTGTATCAATAAAAATGAATAAATCATCATGGTATCAACTAAAAGCATCATAGAATAATCATTATATCAACGAAACAACGTCAGGGCATCATCGAGAATAACCATGGTATCAACGAAACAACATCATGATATCACCGAGAATAATCATTGTATCAACGAAACAATATCATGGTATCATCGAGAATAACCATGGTATCAACGAAACAACATCATGGTATCACCGAGAATAACCATGGTATCAACGAAACAACATCATGGCATCACCGAGAATAACCATGGAATCAACGAAATATCATCATGGCATCACCGAGAATAGCCATGGTATCAACGAAATATCATCATGGTATCAATGAAAATCACCATGACCAAAGTACTAACAAAACATCATTATGGTACCATCAAAATCACTATGGTATCAATGAGAGATTATCAATAAAACCGTGTAAACTATATCTCTAGAAGAATAATTATACGAGAATCAATGAACGAGTATATCATATAACAAAAGATCATGTACCAACAGTAGCTCGATAGAATTTGGACGATCATCAACGGCTCGACTGAATCGGAATGATATCTAACTGTCTCCTGCAGCAAAGTTACGTTAGTAACAAATATATGATTGATGAAGAGAAAATAAAATTGAGAAGTTTTCAATTATGAGAAAATCAAAAGCAAAAAGTAAAATTTGCTTTTCAAACATATTCGCAGTACGAGAACAATAACCCAAAATCGGTGCAGAATTTAGAGAAACTTTCTTCTGCAAATTTATACACCACATCGATTCCGATGGCTCAAGCGAATAGTTTCTGCAAAATCATTTGCAATTAGTAGAAAAATCAAAAAACCAAAAACAAAAGTTGCTTTTCAGGCATGTACGCACTCCGCAAACGATAACTAAAAATCAGTGTAGACTTTTAAAAAAAACTTTCTTCTACAAAGTTGTAGACCATATCGGTTCCAATGCAACACATGGGTACTTTCTGCAAAATCGTTCTCAATTAAGAGAAAAAACAAAAAACAAAAAGGAAAGTTTCTTTTCAGGCATGTACGCAGTCGGCCAACGATAACTCAAAATCAGTGAGATGAATTTGAAAAAACTTTCATCTGCAAAGTTATAGACCACATCGATTCTAGTGCCTTACATGGGTAGCAGAAAAATAAAAAACAAAAAGCGGAAGTTGCTTTTCAGGTATGTACGCAGTCCGCGAACGATAACTCAAAATCGGTGCAGAATTTGAAAAAACTTTCTTCTGCAAAGTTGTAGATCACATCGATTTTGATGCCTCCAGCGGGTAGTTTCTGCAAAAGTATTTTCGATCAAGAGAAAATTTGAAAACAAAAACATACTGCTCTGATACCATGTTGAGAGAGAGAGAGAGAGAGAGAGAGAGAGAGAGAGAGAGAGAGAGAGAGAGAGAGAGAGAGAGAGAGAGCACAGAAATAGAACCCCAAAGTGTGTAGAATACACACATGAGATGATGTATATATAGAGGGGACTTGGGTGCCATATATAGAGAAGCCATATACTGAGTAGCTTCACATATAAGCTCAACAACCATGCCTCTCTCTCTCTCTCTCTCTCTCTCTCTCTCTCTCTCTCTCTCTCTCTCTTTCTATAAACTCATTTTTTAATTGCCCTATTTGTAGCTTTCTTTTACATGGATCCTTCTTCTCTTTCTCACAACTCAGTAGAAGTGCTAGTCCATTTTGTATGTGTGCACATGCGCTCTAGTAGAAATCTCTCTCTCTCTCTCTCTCTCTCTCTCTCTCTCTCTCTCTCTCTCTCTCTCTCTCTCTCTCCACCCCCCCCCTTCCACGGGCGCGTTTAGAGTCTCATGGTTTGATTGTGGTTAAAACTAATGTGTCGGTCAAAGATCTCTGTGTGTGTGTGTGTGTGTGTGTCTACCTCTCTCTGTCTCTCTCTCTCTCTCTCACACACACACACACACGCACACACGTGTGTGGATTGAGTGTGTTTGTGTGTGAATATGAATAATAAACTTGAACAACCTCTCTATGATCCGAGTTCCCTCTTTAAGCTAAAGTTTTGCTTTCAACGCTTGTTAGATAGATCTCTCAGGTTTGTAGGGATTATGCTTCTTCTTTTTCTTCTCCCCCCCCCCCTCTCTCTCTCTCTCTCTCTCTCTCTCTCTCTCTCTCTCTCTAATCAAGGTTCCAAAGGTTTATGGTGACTGTTGCTCACGGTGGTGGAAAGACTATGATTCTTGTATCACCACTTAAAAAATAGTATGTGTTGAAATTAGCACTGGAAACCTTATTTTAACCTTTTGAATAAAACAAGTATCTCGCAGTATTTTCAATTTTTGGCAAGGCCCTCCTCTTCCTAACTCTTTTTGTATCTTGTGATTTATGAGGTTATTTTGAACTTTAAGCAAAGGAGAGTTTAACACTAGAATGGTAACCTAACAGGACATAAAAGTGTCCTTTCAGGGTTTTGGGAAAAAATTCCAAAACCATAGTAGATCCACTCATCTTGAAAAATCCTTTCATGAGCTTTAGTTCAATAACTACTACATATGGAAAAAATGAGAAACTTGTAATTTTTCTCATCCCTTGGTCACTACAAGCCTCCAAAGTTGATGGACCAGTGCATTTTGCCCAAAACAGCAATTTCTTATGGTTGATTGCGTATAAATAAGAGTGGAGATTTTTGTAGCACATAAGATAAAATGCCCGTTAACTTCAATGGGTTGGTGACCAAAACATATGGTTGCTTTTACCTCACTAATTTTTTTTTGGGCAAAAAAAATAGGTACAAAAAAGTTCCATTTTTGCCATTCTACGGACCTATCATCAAAGTTTCTATAGTCACGCTCAATACAGATACTATATACATGTTTTCTTAGTTCCCTTTGGGCATCTGGATTCAAAAGGAGCCATGGGGCATGTCAAAAGGATAATGGATCTCTTACAATTGGAACCTTGGGGGCAATGATAAAGTGCTAAATATAGCAAACATGAAAAAAGTGGGTTTAGCATTATGACCTCTAGAAACCCATAGAAACTACTCAATATCTAGCCAAGTTTGTAGTCTATGATTAGCTATGGTTACTACCTACAAAATACACATAATTGGCCTAAGAAACTAGCAATATTGAGAAAGTTTTTTTTGCTACTCTAAAATGTATCGTATTCTTCAGCAAACAATCAAAAAACTCAACCATCATCATATACTATGCTATATAGCATATTAGGTCCCCCAAAACTCAAGGAAGATTAGCTTTATGTTATACATTACACTTACACAATCAAAATTGAATTTGGATATTAAGAAATCCACCCAAAAAAATCATAAAAGTGCTAATTTTGGGCAAAAAACAGGATTATGCAATTCTTGTAAATTGGTCATAACTTTCAATTTTAACACTTAGCTCTCCCTACAAGCATCAAAACATGTTGAGAACTATGAAGGCCTAACCTCTAGCCATCTAAACCTCACAAACATGAAGTTTAGAGTGGTATAGTTGCCAAAAATTGAAAAAAAGCCAAAAACAGGACTCGTTTTTTCACACAGTTTGGGTTCAAAAATGTTGTGCAAGAGTAAGGTTAATGGTGAGATCGATACTCAAAAAAAAATGCTAAGTTTTTTTCAGCTCATAAGGAAACTTTGTGGATACATAGCACCTAAAAATTCAGTTTGATACTCTTCAAATAATTCAAGCAAAATGGTCACTTAACAGGACACAAAAGTGTCCTGTTACCATTCTAGTGTTAAAGCTCCCATTTATGGAGCTATTGAAACTAATAAAATTATACCTAGAATCCAACTTGCTAAGATTATTCCACATTTGTTAAAAATTGTGTTTTAATCCAAGCACCCCCAAAAGTGGAGATGAAAGATAGATTAATTCGTGACTAGGTCTCGTCTCTATACATTCAGTTCTACAAAGAAATTTCTCTACGCATTCTATCATTGAGCACTCTAAAAGAGAAAAACATGTGGTCCCTATTTTATAGCTCTTTCTTAAAGAAGATAATATGAGGAAATATCTCTGGATATCCTATCATTGAGTACTCTTCTTCACAATGTCTCTTAATTTGGTAGTGCTTTGATGTTCATAATCGATGAATGTGGTCTCTTTATTGGATGCATTTTCTGAGTGGAGTCGAACTCGAACCAATTGGGATTAGGGACTTAATATTTATGTAATTACAACAAATTTTGTGTGATGACAAGGTCTTGTTGACACATTTACATGATTACACTAAAAATAATCACACGGAATCCGATTAAGGGCGACCTACAGACCCACTAAATTCCCGTCAGGCTTTTCAGTTTCCCCTGCTGACCCGTCGGGATTTTTCATTTTCCCTGCAGGCCCATCGGGAATACTAAAAAGCTCGGCTGGTGCGCAGAATTATATATATGCGGGCCCGATCGGGCCCGTTGGGTGTTATTTCTTGCTTTCATCTTGAGAGAGAGAGAGAGAGAGAGAGAGAGAGAGAGAGAGAGAGAGAGAGAGAGAGAGAGAGAGAGAGAGAGAGAGAGAGAGAGAGAGAGAGAGAGAGAGAGAGAGAGAGAGAGAGAGAGAGAGAGAGATCTCATCGACCACATTTGCAGGTACATCAAGAGGAGAGAGGAGAGAGTGTCACAGGAACCGAATAATAGAGATAGACAGCAAAAGGTATAGAAAGAGATATTTGTATTGATGAATCTTTGCAGACTTTTGATACAACAGAGGAGCAATTGAATATGGGCGCACTCCGTTGTACGGAGCTCGAACCTCCTGAACATCCCCGAGCTTCAATTCGCTTGCATGCATCGTCTCACTTGCACTCACACTCCCACTCGCACTCGCAGAAGAGGAGATCTGTGAATGATCCTCAAACGCACCAAGTATACCTCGAAAAGCCTGCACGATTTTCGCACCAAGTATACCTGCGAGAATATTATAAGAACGTGATCGATAAGCGATCCGTAAATGTTAGATTTCTATTATGACACTTTGCATAGATTCTGTTTCACACATTGATTTCTGCATCGCCTGCAAAATAGCCAAAAGAACATACTCGTGCAACCAATTCAACATGATAATCAAAGTAAAAAAACATAATTATATACCTTCATAATCTCAATTGCAATACTCTACCATGAAGAAACAATCCACTTCTTGGTTGATAGCAGGGAGAACTGTATGATGTTGTATGTCTGTCTATCCCTGTATATACTACACTGCTGTTGCCTTTTGTTTGTTTTCATCATAACTTTTACAAACAAACTCAGAATAGAGAAATCCAGGTACTCAAAACGACGGGAATAGGTCTGGTCTACAAGGCATCGCGTACGGAATTGCGAAAAACGTCTTTTTTAGGCTGAAAACACAACTTTTAGGTCGGAACTCATAAAAGATCTATTTTTGGATCTCCACTACTTTTTTAACTTATTTTAAGCCTACCCATGCATTTTAAGCTAAAACACATAAATATAAAACATTGATATTAATAAAAATCTCAATTTTACTATTCATAGACAGACTATCTGTTATTCATTAATCTTTATCAAATACGTCTTTAGTCTATGTATTATTTAAAAAAAGAATATAGGTTCTCTCTTAATATCTCAAACTCATTCATATAAGCTCTATTTAATAGACTATTCAACAATCTTTCAAATCGTGCTAAAAGAAAGATATGCCCTGCTACATTCTTTTCGACTTTAAGAACTTCAAAGATTAGTCCTATTACATTCTCCCCTTATCAAAATTAACTCTGTCCTCAGAGTTGGAAAGAGAGAAAAAATCTCTTCGCAAAACACTAAGATGAACCCATGATGCATCCCATACAGGATAGTTCTGCCACTTAACCAAAACATCCACAATATCTCTATTTCTCAGATGTTTAGCTAATGAACCAATGCGCTTCAAAATTTTAAATGGCCCAGCAAATCGTGGAGACAATATTTTATCCTTTTCAAGAATCAAATGAGACTTCTCAGGAATAATCTTTAAGAAAACCATATCACCAGTAATTTCACACTCCACAACACGATGTTTCTTGTCATAATACAATTTATGTCTCTTTTGAGATTCTCTAATATTCCCCCTGATTTTGGCCAGCTCGCTATCCATTTTCTCAAGCATCTCAAGTGACAGTTCTACCTTATTCCTCGAATTAAGAAAATGAATAGGTGTAGGACAATTATAGCCATACATTGCCTCAAACGGACTCATCCTAATAGATGAATGATATGAATTGTTATATGCAAATTCAACCAAAGGTAGATATTCATTCCAATTAGATTGGTTTTCATTGACATACGTTCGTAACATATCTTCTAAAATACGATTCACTCTCTCCGTTTCCCCATCAGTTTGAGGATGAAAAGCAATAGACATACGTAACTGGGTACCTATAGAGTCAAAAGTCGCTCTCCGGAAATGAGAAGGAAACCTAGAATCTCTGTCAGACACTATGCTCTTGGGCATGGCATGCAAACGAAATATCTCTTTCACAAACAAGCGTGCAATGGTCAATGCAGTATCAGTTATTTTTAGAGGAAAAAAGTGATCTTGTTTTGTGAGTGTATCTACCACCACAAAGATCGAATCATACCCTCCACGAGTAGTAGAAAGTCTAATGATAAAGTCCATGGATATAGACTCCCACTTCCGTAAAGGAATGTCTAAGGGTTGAAGGTCACTAGGCATCCTCTTATGTTCAATCTTAACTTGTTGACATTGAAAGCACTCACGTACATAATTCTTAACATCCAATTTCATACGCGGCCAAAAGAATAAACTTTTAATCTTTTTATATGTCTTATTCAAGCCAGGATGACCAAAAAAAGGTAAATTATGACACTCATGCAGAATTTGACTCTTGAAAGCAGAATTTGCAGGAATACACAAGTGGTCATAATAATACAGATTTCCCTATACAAGTAATATCTGTTCTCATACATCTCACCAATATTTTCACGCAAGAATTTAAAAATAGGCGTGTAAAAAGAATCATTTTCAACTTCAGCATGCATATCATCAATCAAATTAGACTGCACAACAGTCAACAAATTACACATTGACCTACGACTCAATGCATCTACGAATTTATTTTCTTTTCCACACAAATACTTCAAATCAAAGTCATACTCAACCATCAATTCAATCCATCTTCTTTGTCTATTATTTAACAATGGCTGAGTGAAAATATACTTCAAACTTTGATGATCAGTACGCAATTCAAATGTGACACCAAGCAAAAGATGACGCCAATGTTTCAATGCATGAAAACAGCAAGCAATTCTAGATCATGTGTTGCATAGTTCAATTCATGTCATCTTAATTTCCTAGAATCATATGCAACCACTCTTCCTTCTTGTGTCAAAACACAACCTAATTGTTCACCACTAGCGTCACATGACACAACAAATGGTTTGCCCATCTCAGGAACTTTTAAAACACAATTTTCCGCTATTTTAGCCTTCAAGGTCTCAAAAGCAGTCTCACAGGTAGAAGTCCACACAAAACCCTTGTCTTTCTTGGTCAATTCGGTCAAAGGACTTGCTATGTTAGAGAAATATTTAATGTGTACATGTGCTCTCTCATATTGTGCTAGACCCATAAATCTTCTCACATCCCTTAATGACTTAGGTGTTGGCCACTCCACAATAGTCTTAACTTTGTCAAGATCAATGTGAATCCCCTCTTTAGAAATCACTCTTCCCAAATACACAATCTTATCCTTTGCAAAAGAACACTTACTTGCTTTGGCATACAATTTATGTTCACGCAAAACCTCAAATGTTTTCTTTAAGTGCAATGCATGATCTTCTTTATTCTTAGAATACACAAAAATATCATCCAAGAATACCAAAATGAAGTCATCAAGATACAGGTGAAATTTATTATTCATTAAGCACATGAAAGTTGCTGGTGCATTAGTCAAACCAAAAGCAAGAACTGTAAATTCATAATTGTCATAACATGTACGAAAAGCAGTCGTTGGAATGTCCTCGGCGTTAATGCGGATTTGATGGTAGCCAGAACGAAGGGGTCAATCTTCAAAAATATTGTGGCACCACTCAATTGGTTAAGCAATGTATCTATGTGAGGAAGAGGATATTTGTTCTTAATGGTATGTTTGTTTAATCCCCTATAGTCAATGCATAACCTATATGTACAATCCTTTTTATTTTTGGAATAACACAGGACTACCCCAAGGAGATACATTAGGTTTAATGAAACCCTTTTTCAAAAGATCATCAAATTGTATCTTGAGCTCTTTAAGCTCATCAAAATTGAACCTGTATGGAACCCTTGAATAAGGTGTTGCTCCTGGATATAGATCTATAGCATGGTCTACAGCTCTAGGCGGAGGTATACCAGGAAGATCGTCCAGAAACACATCCTTAAATTCATGTAAGAGATCCTCTACAAATTCTGGATTTGTCTCTTTCTGTTTATCCCCAGATTCTTCTTTAATCTCATTAGCAAACACAAGAAACGTCTCACACTCTTATCTAAGTCACCTTATCAATTCCATGGCCAAAACTGTTGAGATGTAGAGAGAAAGAGAGAGAGAGACGAGACAAGAGACACACCATATACGCTCCCAAAGACTGATTCATATTGAGGACACGATACAAATATATAGGTGAGACCAAGTTCAGTAGAGTGAGCCATATATAGCTCCAACACCCCCACTCAAACAAAGGTCTCTAGCTTTGGATGAAAAAACCCTTGGGGAGTTCAAGGGAAAAACCCAAGCCCCTATACAATGTGAAATATGAACCAGCGGTGATGATGTGAAAGTGAATTGTGCATCTATGTACAAATATTCAAGTGACTTAAATATCACAAGGTGTAAATGTGGAGTGTGCATAGCGTATGGTACCTAAAAGATTACAATGTCATATGTACAAAGCTATTACAATAGCAAAGAAGCTAATCTAGAAAGAGTGAGGCCGAAGCAACTCCAAGCTCCGAGCGCAAGAGGATGAAACGTGACTCATTGAGGCCTTTGGTCAAAATGTCTGCAATCATCTGGTCACTTGGACAGTGTTCAACCATAATGGTTCCTTTGCGTACTTCATACCTGACATAATGATAATGGACAGCAATGTGCTTTGACTTATTATGTTGAACATACTCTTTTGTAAGACTAATAGCACTTTGGTTGTCACACCGCAAGGGTGTGCTAGAAACAGGAGAGTGACCAATATCAATCAGCATTTGTCGAAGCCAAATCAACTCACGAGCTGCAAGTGATGCCGCAACATATTCTGACTTAGTCGTAGAAACTGCAACACAACGTTGTTTCTTGTTGGTCCAAGAAACAAGACAACCATTTATAAAGAAGAAATTTCCACTAGTAGATCGCATAGATAAATGTGAGCTTGCCCAGTCTGCATCTGTGTAACCCAAAAGAGAAAGAGATTGCATAGAATCCGATGTGAGTTGTCGTCGATAGACTAAACCAAAATCTGTAGTGCCTTTCAAGTATTTCAAAACGCTTTGCAACAGACCAATGCTTAAGAGAAGAACATGCAAGATGTTGTCCAAGATAATTAGCAGCAAACAGAATATCAGGACGAGTGTTCATACCAACAAACTGAGGACATCCAATCAAGTTAGCATAAGGTTGATTTGTGACAAGTTGACCGCCATTGTCAGAAGTATTCTTCGTAGAGCTCGCAAGATAAGGTGTGTTGGCTGAATGTGCAGATTCCATACCAAATTTTTGAATAGTATCTCATTAGGAAAAATTTGGACTCACAAAAGGGCCCTTTAAGGAGTTTGACTTTACCTCCCTCTACCAAAATGGGTGCATGGATAAATTTTTGCAAACAAACTTCACAGTTGGCGGAGGTTTGACAGTTAGAATGTCCTCTTCAAGCTCTATCTATTGATATATAGCACACCATGAGATTCCTCATATTTTAGAAGATTCTTTTTATGATTCACCTATGATGTGACAACTCTGTCAGAATAAGTTGGGGTCTGACGAGCAAGAGATGAATCCTTTAGAGGTGAGAAAAAGATCAAATTTTGTATACCAGGCTCGCGAAGCTTGTTTGAGACCATATAGTGCCTTATGGAGTTGAGCAACAAGGTCTTCTTTACCTGGAATAACAAACCCTTTTGGTTGTTCCATATAAATTTTCTCTTCCAAGTCACCATTAAGAAAAGCAGTTCGCACATCCATTTGATGAGCTTCTAAATCAAATTGAACAGCAAATGCCAATAAAACTCAAACACTTGTAATGCGAACAACTGGTGAAAAAGTCTCTTGATAATCAACACCAGCTACTTGGGAGTAACCTTTTGCAACTAAATGCGCCTTGAACTTGTCAAAACATCCATCTGCTTTTACTTTTTTCTTCTACACCCACTTACATTTAATAGCTGTACGACCAGGAGGTAATCTAGTTAGTATCCATGTACCTTTAGCGATAAGAGAATCGTACTATGCTTCCATAGCCTCTTGCCATTGATCCTTTTGTGGTGAAGAGATAGCTTCATCATAAGTAACAGGATCTTCAGAAGTAGAAAAAGCATTATCAGCAATATCGTCATCATAAACATGACATGATCCATGTTCAAAATCAATAGGCAGATCAACAAAACTATCAATATCATCATTGGCAACATTTGGAATGGATGGTTGTGAAGAGGAAAGTTTCTCTATAGGAAGAGTTTTATCTTCTGAAAGAAATGGAAAAGCCTGAAGCAATGATTTAGTATCATCAGAATCATCCATGGACCATGAGCCTCCCATAAGCTGTTCGTTAAAAGTAGCATCACGATTCACAATTACTTTCTTGGAGGAAGGGTCATAGAATTTGTATCCTTTGGAAGTGTCTGAATATCCAATAAAAATAACTTTAAGACCAGGAGCATCAAGCTTTGTTCGTGTTTCTTTGGGAACATGAATATAAGCAATACATCCAAAGGTTCGAAAATGAGATACAGAAGGAATGTCACATGTCCATGTTGTGATGGGTATCTTACCAGAGGGTGCAGTAGTAGGAAGATGATTCTGAATAAATGTTGTTGTCAAAGTAGCTTCAGCCCAGAAAACACGAGATAAGCCAGAATGAATCAACATACATCTTACAGCATTGAGAATAGTGCGATTCTTTCGTTCAGCAACACCATTTTGTTGAGGCGAATATGGAATAGTGTGTTCATGATGAATTCCATTGTCAGCACAGTAACTCACAAACTCTCGAGAAACATATTCGCCTCCATTGTCACTACGAAGCTTCTTAAGGCGACGACCAGTTTGAAGTTCCGCAGCCTTGTGGAATTGTTTGAAAACAAATAAGGCTTTAGATTTTTGTCTAAGTAGAAATACAGTCGTATACCTTGAGAAATCATCAATGAAAGTAATGAAGTAGCGATATTGTGATCTCGAAGAAGGTAGAGGTCCACATATATCAGTATGAACAAGATCCAATATGTCATGAGAATGAGTTGTATTTGAAAGAGGAAAAGGTTTACGATTGTGTTTCCCAACAGAACAAAATTCACAAATTCCCATATGGGGATGGGCTTTAAGATCCATGCCATGAACGAGACCACGACGTTGAAGATCAAGGAGTTTTGAGAAATGAGCATGAACACAACGGTGATGCCATACTTTGCAATCATGATCACCTGGAGCAGTGAAAATATTTGCTATAGCATCATTGAGAGAGAGTTCAAACAAATTACTGTTTCGAGGAGCAATGGCTATAGTCTGCCCATCTTTCTCAATTCGGCATTTGGTATGATCAAATCCAACAAACAAACCAAGATCAACAAGTTTAGCAACTGAAAGAAGATTACGTTGAAGATCTGGTACATGTAATACTCCTCGCAAAATTCGAGTGGAAGAAGATAAGGTACCAAGATATAAGTCTCCAATACCCTTTACTTGACAAGTAGTATCATCAGCAAGATAAACAACACATTGAACTGGCAGTGGATGATAGTTATGGAGCCACTTAGACTAATATGTCATATTTCCTGAAGCACCAGAGTCGACAATAAAAAGTGATCCATCATGTACATGAAGTATTCTGTCTGGAGCAACTGAACATAGGACGCAGCTTGTTTGTGGTACAATGTTGTTTCGATGTTCAGTAGCATATGCTCTTTTCCGATCTGTGTCGAATCGACGCTTATAGCACATATGAGTGGGATGATCAGATCGTCCACAATATTCACAAGAAGGAGAAGAAGAGTCTCTAGATAAACGTGGTTGTTTTGTGGTAATATTGTGTTCTTCATGATATTGACATGCCCAACAATCATCTTCAGTATGGCCATTTCTATTGCAGTAAGAACATTGCTTATTAGGAAATTTGAGACGAGAGAAAATATTACCGCGACGGCCACCTCTGCGGTTTTCTCGTTGAAATGGACACCTTCGAGCATAAAAAGCACGTTATATCTGTTGTGACTCAGTCTCCTCTTGTGAAATCATAGCTGTATCGTGACCAACATTCCGACGTTCTTGACGTTGAGAGTATTCAATTAAAGACATGCAAGCTTGGTCGAAATCAAGACCATCTTTATTAGAGAGAACAGTAACAATGTTATCATAAGAAGAGTCCTTCACCATATCAAGGAGAAGTGTAATCAGTTGCTCTTGTGGAACAGGATCACCGGCAGCAGCAAGTTGATTAATGATAGATTTTAAAGATTCAATACGTCCCGTCATGGCAGTACCAACTTCATATTGTAACTTGTTAAGCAACCCTCTCAAATAAAGTATTTTTGTAACAAATTTCTTCTGAAAGTTGGCAATAAGGTACTTCCATACGTCGTGGGAAGTAGGCAGTTTATACATATCAAGCAAAAGGGAATCAATAAGAGCAGAAAGAATATACCGACGAGCTGCTTTATCACGTCGTTGCCAATCTGTATAGGCAACATTCCAATATTCAAATATAGGTCCTTTAGTGATAAGCACGTTATCATTATCCGTATCAACAGGCTGAGGCGGACAAACACGATTTCCAAGAACAACATCGGAGAGTTCATCGCCTTCAAGAATTAAGAACATCTTTTCTTTCCAGCCTGGAAATCCTTGACCTTGGAAAGGAGGAACAGAACACTGGCCAGAAGGAAATCCGTTGACGAGAATATTCATTGCCATATCTTGTTGCGAGAAGACGTATAAGATAAGATCGTAGAATCTGGACACCATATATGGTGAAGGCCGTAATTGAGAATGAGAGAGATATGAGTATTGTGTTCTATTAACGATAAACGTAAGAAGGATGTCTTCAAGTGGTGGTTAAGGGTTTACCTAAAATAGTGTGAGAGTGTTAGTGTAATTTGCAACCATGAATTTGTATTTGATATGTTGTTTTTTATTGTCCATTGCAAATATGACGATAGATCAAAAGAAAAGTATTATGTGTGCCATTCATACAGATTGTATTTTGGCAATCTCATCATGTGCAGTTGATCGCATGCAACAAATAAGTGAAAGCAATGTCTACATCAAAGACCTCACTAGCACTACATGGGAGAACATAAAGCGCACGTTGCAACTTGAAGGCCAATACGAGTTGCTACTTCCAGCAGGGATTTGAAAATTTGACCCCCACCACAAGGTTAGGACAGTGTTGGGCAATAGAAAGTATATTGTAGAGACAAAAAGGAAGATATCCCACCTGCTTGCGACATAACAAAATTAGAGCTCTGGGATAAATTGTGGGAAGGTAAAGGTGAAGCGTGTGAAAGCGCAGGACCAAGCACCCTTACCCAAGAGATTGAAGATGGCCCAAGATGTGCAAGCAGCTTTGGGTGGTAGATCCGATGCTAGCGGAACCAGCAAAATCATGCACACGGCTTTGAATGCAAAGTGCGCTCATCTTGTTGGCATCCCTCACGAAGCTTTTATAGAAGGTATGAGGATTGGAGCAGGCTCCTTCGCTGTGTGCACATTGTACACTATCAAAGGCATCTCATTTTTTCCAAACCACATTACATATGTGAGAAAATGTTACAAGGGAGGGAGTGAGGCAAAATTTAACAATTTTCACACAGATCAAGGAATGCAAACGCTTCACCCCTCCATTGTAAGGTGCATTGGGTTAACTACTGAAGCTCCTTGGATCATTTACCATACTACAATGGGGGTACCATGGGCGACATGATGTGTCACTTACCGTTCACTCACGGATTGTTTAGACAACACATGCACAGGCTACAACACAATTGGAGGTCATTGCCTGTAGCAAATCTTCCTATAAGCGAGATAGACATGATGCGGATCGAAGCAATGATCGAGTAGATGCCAGCCATTTGTCATGCCTTAATTGACGGTGTTGTGGCTGTCCACTCGGTTGGTATAGTGCACAATGACTTGCACCCGTTCAACATAATGTAGGATTTTACTCATGCCAATAAACCCTATGTCGATATCATTGATTGGGGTATGATGCTGAGAACAGGTTGCTCTTTTGCCATTACCTGTACAAAATCATTCGCAAAAGGACCTTCTTTTAATCTGAATGCGATCAATTCGGTCCTGAATGTTGGAGTAGAACGTGTTGACCACGTGATAGAAATTGCTTACCACCTTTGTATTGGACATCAGATCTAAATTTCAATACTTTGGATCGAGCATGTAATAAACGCTATGGAGTGGACTATGAGCATTCTTCCAACTTGCATGAAAATACTTAGCCAATTTTTTTTTATATTTTCCCAAGAATGGTAATCGGCACTCCTTCTCTACTACATATTCTTTCAACTCTTTAGGATTTTCAATTTAGCTTTTTGCTATTCGTATTGTGGACATCAATCTTGCGTCTCACGCCACTCTATTTTGAGGACTCTTTTATTATTAACGTCTCCTTTACCGTGCCTTTTTTGGGTGACCTCTCTCACATCTTTGGATGTTCCTTGAGCATCCTTCTTGCGTTCATCGTCGACAGAACGCACTCCTCATATTTCTCTCATTCTCAATTGCGGCCCTCACCATATATGGTGTGTAGATTCTGCGATCTTATCTTATACATCTTCTCGCAACAAGATATGGCTATGACTATTCATGTCAACGTCTTTCCTTCAGGCCAGCGTTCTGTTCCTCCTTTCCAAGGCCAAGGATTTCCAGGCTGGAAAGCAAAGATGTTGTTAATTCTTGAAGGCGATGAACTCTCTGATGTTGTTCTTGGAAATCATGTTTGTCTACCTCAGCCTGTTGATACGGATAATGATAACGTGCTTATCACTGAAGGACCTATATTTGAAGATTGGAATGTTGCCTATACGGATTGGCAACGACGTGATAAATCAGCTTGTCGGTATCTTCTTTCTGCTCTTACTAATTCCCTTTTGCTTGATATGTATGAACTGCCTACTTCCCACGACATATGGAAGTACCTTATTGCAAACTTTCAGAAGAAATCTGTTACAGAAATACTTTATTTGACTATCATCCACTACCAGTTCAACGTGTTGTTTATCTTGTTGATGACACTACTTGTCAAATAAAGGATATTGGAGACTTATATCTTGGTACCTTATCTTCTTCCACGTGAATTTTGCAAGGAGTATTACATGTACCAGATATTCAACATAATCTTCTTTTAGTTGCTAGACTTGTTGATCTTGGTGTGTTTGTTGGATTTAATCATACCAAATGCCGGATTCAGAAAGATGGACAGACTATAGCCACTGCTCCTCAAAATGGTAATTTGTTTACGATGTTGTACCAAATGTTGTCATTGCTCCAGGTGATCATGATTGCAACGTATGGCATAACCGTTTTGTTTATGCTGATTTCTCAAAACTCCTTGACCTTCAACGTCGTGATCTTGTTCATGATATGGATCTTAAATCCCATCCCCATTTGAGAATTTGTGAATTTTGTGCTCTTGGGAAACACAATCGTAAACCCTTTCCTCTTTCAAATACAACTCATTCTCATGACATATTGGATCTTGTTCATACTGATATATGTGGACCTCTACCTTCTTCAAGATCACAATATCGCTACTTCATTACTTTCATTGATGATTTCTCAAGGTATACTTTTGTATTTCTACTTAGACAAAAATCTGAAGCCTTATCTATTTTCAAACAATTCCACAAGGCTGTGAAACTTCAAACTGGTCGTTTCCTTAAGAAGCTTCGTAGTGACAATGGAGGAGAATATGTTTCTCGAGAGTTTGTGAGTTACTATGCTTACAATGGAATTCATCATGAACACACTATTCCATATTCGCCTCAACAGAACAGCGTTGCTGAACAAAAGAATTACACTATTCTCAATGCTGTAAGATGTATGCTGATTCATTCTGGCTTATCTCGTGTTTTCTGGGTTGAAGCTACTTTGACAGCAATATTTATTCAAAATCATCTTCGTACTACTATGCCCTCTGGTAAGATACCCATCACAACATGGATAGGTAACATTCCTTCTGTATCTCATTTTCGAACCTTTGGATGTATTGCTTATATTCATGTTCCCAAAGAAACTCCAACTAAGCTTGATGCTCTTGGTCTTAAAGTTATTTTTATTGGATATTCTGACACTTCCGAAGGCTACAAATTCTATGACCCTTCCTCCAAGAAAGTAATTGTGAATCGTGATGCTACTTTTAACGAACAGATTATGGGAGGCTCATGGTCCATGGATGATTCTGATAATACTAAATCATTGATTTAGGATTTTCCATTTCTTTCAGATGATGAAACTCTTCCTATAGAGCAACTTTTCTCTTCACAACCATCCATTCCGAATGATGCCAATGATGATATTGATATTTTTCTTGATCTGTCTATTGATTTTGAACATGGCTCGTGTCATGTTTATGATGACTTTATTGTTGATAATGCTTTTTCTACTTCTGAAGATCCCGTTACTTATGCTGAATCTATCTCTTCACCACAAAAGGATCAATGGCAAGAGGCTATGGAAGCAGAGTACGATTCTGTTATCTCTAAAGATACATGGATACTAATTCAATTACCTCCTGGTCGTACAGCTATTAAATGTAAGTGGGTGTATAAGACAAAAGTAAAAGCAGATGGATCTTTTGACAAGTTCAAGGCGCATTTAGTTGCAAAAGGTTACTCCCAAGTAGCTGGTGTTGATTATCAAGAGACTTTTTCACCAGTTGTTCGCATTACAAGTGTTCGAGTTTTATTGGCATTTGCTATTCAATTTGATTTAGAAGCTCATCAAATGGATGTGCTAACTGCTTTTCTTAATGGTGACTTGGAAGAGAAAATTTATATGGAACAACCAGAAGGGTTTGTTATTCCAGGTAAAGAAGACCATGTTGCTCAACTCCATAAGGCACTATATGGTCTCAAATAAGCTTCGCAAGCCTGGTATACAAAATTTGATCTTTCTTTCACCTCTAAAGGATTCGTCTCTTGCTTGTTAGATCCCAACTTATACATAAAAC
Organism: Adiantum capillus-veneris; assembly: GCF_014529385.1. Lineage (NCBI taxonomy): Eukaryota > Viridiplantae > Streptophyta > Polypodiopsida > Polypodiales > Pteridaceae > Adiantum > Adiantum capillus-veneris. The sequence continues at coordinate 50,331,839 of NC_140945.1, forward strand.
GCCAAGGTAGCAGTTTTGTGATTCTTGCTCGTTATGTGGATGATACCATCCTTGTTTCCAATGATTTGGGATTTCTTCAGCAAAGTGAAAAAGTTATTGTCTTCTGCATTTGATATGGTGGATCTTGGAGAGATTCACTCGTGTCTTGGCATTCAAATCCAACGGAACCGTACAAACTGTATTTTATTCCTTCGACAGCCAAGTTTATTGCAGATACTATTCAAAAATTTGGTATGGAATCTGCACATTCAGGCAACACACCTTGTCTTGCGAGCTCTACGAAGGACACTTCTGACAATGGCGGTCAACTTGTCACAAATCAACCTTATGCTAACTTGATTGGATGTCTTCAGTTTGTTGGCATGAACACTCGTCCTAATATTCTGTTTGCTGCTAATTCTGCAGCGATGAAAGATTTTTGGTTGGTTGTTGATGGACTGATTTTCTTCATTTGTTGTCGAATTTGCTGATGCGTGTCATTTTGTCGTCTGATCTTTATTGGTTTAAATTTGTCTCTAATGTACGAGACTATGTCAAATTTGTCTCTTGTAGAAACATAATGGTGAGGCTATTGTTTATTTGTAAGAGTTTTTACAAGAGATGTAGGATGATGAAGATCTAAATTAGGGTGTAATACCTAGATGACCAAAGGGAGAAAACCGCGTGGGAAAAATGGTGCCTTTGGGATACGTGCATAATTGGAATACTTATTAGCAGTAAATATTTATAAAGTACTGAATGGATTATTTGTTGATGGATATGGAAATAAAACGGTACCAAATGTGTGATTAGCATGATGGAACATTGGTTTGCCTATTGTAGTTCACTCAAGGTACATAGGTGAAATAAAAAAAGAGTGTCTAATGCATATGTCCAATGCTGGGACATCCTATATGCATACACATAAATGCATGGAAAACTAACATGTTGTGCAAGAAAGATATTTGAGAGTTTCTTCAGAAAGAAGGTATAGCTATAAAAGCATATGACATGACTTTACAAGAGAGAACCCATTTAAGAAGGGGTTTCGCTATTGAGGGTATGTGCTCTCATCTTATTGAGGGTATGTACTCTCATCTTACTGTGCACTATGCGTGAGCGTTGGACTCTACATTCACCATGATTAAGTTAATAGACTTTGACTCTATACTCATCTCATCTAGCATAAACAACACAACTTAGATATGCTCGACTCTTTGATCTTGAGCGTAAGCCTTATAACTACAACTCATAGCACAAAGTTTATTAAGACTTGAAGCTTTGGGACTAAGACTTTGCTCACTTTGTGGCTCAGTAGCTTGACTCTCACAATGCAGAAGAGGGTTTTTGTGCACCCCAACAACTTGACTTTCTACATTTTTGAGCTTACTACAAACATTTCTTCACGTAAAAGTAAGCTTGAATCCTCAAAAAGAGGATTATTGAAGGACCAAGTTGGCATTGAAGGTTTTTCTTGTCATGTCTATTTTATCTTGGAATCTACAACTTTGTTGGTTGAGTTGTCCTTCTGTGATGGTGGCGCATGCAAAGTGTGTCGAACATAGAAAGTGGTAGTAGCAAGGATACATAGGCCAAAAGATACATGGAAAAGAGCTAAAGAAGCTACGCAGAGCTTGGCCAGACAGGTAGCAGTGGATGTGTGTGGTTGATGTGGTTTTTTAGACCATATGGACTCCAGAAAGGGTGTGACAGGGTCATAGATGAAGGAGGTTCAAGGTGCTAGTTTTTGGCATGGATATGAATAACTTGAAGTTGTCAAAGAGAGCCACAAAGCCCAAGATATTGAGCTTTAAAGCTAGAGAGGATTAGAGATTCTTGCTAGACATGGCATGTGGTGTGAGGTATTTCAAGTTAATTCGGATCTTTAGATGTGTAGTGCTTGATTTATAGAGCCTACTAGCCTTTTTAGATCAGCAATTGGAGCCAAATGAGAGAGACATTTGCAAATAAAGGTTTGACGGGGGCCGTTTCTATGCCACTTTGATTGCTTGTTGGGAGAATGATCCATATCTTCATTTTTGAAGATTCGTGGGATTCTAGGATTGGTATGTAATGTGTGATGTCAACAAGAACTGATTGCTTGTCAAACGGTGCCTGGATGATGAGATATGTCCAAGTGAGTTTTGACGACCGTGGTCACCAAAGGGTTCCATATGATTTTTTTTTGTGTTTTTGTCGCATTGGTTGGTGTTCCCAATGGGGTCCAAATGCTTCAAGTGTGGTACAACCTGCGGTCTAGAATGGGATCTACAAGCATGGATTTGCGGTTTGGAAATTAGGTCACAATGCAAGAATCAGTAGAGCTCACAAGGAGGAAAAAAGTTGGAGTTTTTTTGGCTTCATAAGGTCTTTTTTTGGGTGGAATTTTGGAGCTCAAGGAAGTAGTCAACGAGGAGCCCCCAAGTGGCCAAGCTCAATCCCACATCTGCAAGTAGGAGAGCAGGGGGTGGTGTACATATAAAGTAGGAGAGCAGGGGCTCGTGCAAACGTGAAGGAAAAAAAATGCTTCTATAGCCTTGCACGAGCCACACCGTCGAAAGGAAGAACTATTGCACGACTGAAAACACCTGTAGAGATTTATGAAAAACCCTTCAAGCATGGAATACACTCAAAATTAGGAGAAAAGGGGACATCATGACGAATCTCGTCTCATGGAGATGTCAGTACGTAGAGTATCCATAGGAAAAAAACAGATGAAGGATGAAAGAGTTATGACCGCTCGAAGTCGGGGGTGCACTCTTTCTTGCTAAAAAATGAGTTCTCTGGAAGTTGTGCGGGTGTTGCAACTATAAAAATGGGGGCCTTCTTATCTTTTATCCCCAAGGATTTGTTGAGATGTAGAGAGAAAGAGAGAGAGACGAGACAAGAGACACACCATATACGCTCCCAAAGACTGATTCATATTGAGGACAAGATACAAATATATAGGTGAGACCAAGTTCAGTAGAGTGAGCCATATATAGCTCCAACACCCCCACTCAAACAAAGGTCTCTAGCTTTGGATGAAAAAACCCTTGGGGAGTTCAAGGGAAAAACCCAAGCCCCTATACAATGTGAAATATGAACCAGTGGTGATGATGTGAAAGTGAATTGTGCATCTATGTACAAATATTCAAGTGACTTAGATATCACAAGGTGCAAATGTGGAGTGTGCATAGTGCATGGTACCTAAAAGATTACAATGTCATATGTACAAAGCTATTACAATAGTAAAGAAGCTAATCTAGAAAGAGTGAGGCCGAAGCAACTCCAATCTCCGAGCGCAAGAGGATGAAACGTGACTCATTGAGGCCTTTGGTCAAAATGTCTGCAATCATCTGGTCACTTGGACAGTGTTCAACCATAATGGTTCCCTTGCGTACTTCATACCTGACATAATGATAATGGACAGCAATGTGCTTTGACTTATTATGTTGAACATAGTCTTTTGCAAGACTAATAGCACTTTGGTTGTCACACCGCAAGGGTGTGCTAGAAAGAGGAGAGTGACCAATATCAACCAGCATTTGTCGAAGCCAAATCAACTCACGAGCTGCAAGTGATGCCGCAACATATTCTAACTCAGTCGTAGAAAGTGCAACACAACGTTGTTTCTTGCTGGTCCAAGAAACAAGACAACCATTTATAAAGAAGCAATTTCCACTAGTAGATCGCATAGATAAATGTGAGCTTGCCCAGTTTGCATCTGTGTAACCCAAAAGAGAAAGAGATTGCATAGAATCCGATGTGAGTTGTCGTCGATAGACTAAACCAAAATCTGTAGTGCCTTTCAAGTATTTCAATACACGCTTTGCAGCAGACCAATGGTTAAGAGAAGGACATGCAAGATGTTGTCCAAGATAGTTAGCAGCAAACAGAATATCAGGACGACTGTTCATGCCAACAAACTGAAGACATCCAATCAAGCTAGCATAAGGTTGATTTGTGACAAGTTGACCGCCATTGTCAGAAGTATTCTTCGTAGAGCTCGCAAGACAAGGTGTGTTGGCTAAATGTGCAGATTCCATACCAAATTTTTGAATAGTATCTGCAATAAACTTTGACTGTCGAAGGAATAAAATACCTTTTGTAGGGTTCCGTTGGATTTGAATGCCAAGACAAGAGTGAATCTCTCCAAGATCCACCATATCGAATGCAGAAGACAATAAATTTTTCACTTGCTGAAGGAATCCCAAATCATTGGAAACAAGGATGGTATCATCCACATAAAGAGCAAGAATCACAAAACTGCTACCTTGGCGTTTTATGTATAAGTTGGGGTCTGACGAGCAAGAGATGAATCCTTTAGAGGTGAGAAAAAGATCAAATTTTGTATACCAGGCTCGCGAAGCTTGTTTGAGACCATATAGTGCCTTATGGAGTTGAGCAACAAGGTCTTCTTTACCTGGAATAACAAACCCTTCTGGTTGTTCCATATAAATTTCCTCTTCCAAGTCACCATTAAGAAAAGTAGTTCGCACATCCATTTGATGAGCTTCTAAATCAAATTGAACAGCAAATACCAATAAAACTCGAACACTTGTAATGCGAACAACTGGTGAAAAAGTCTCTTCATAATCAACACCAACTACTTGGGAGTAACATTTTGCAACTAAACGCGCCTTGAACTTGTCAAAATATCCATCTGCTTTTACTTTTGTTTTATACACCCACTTACATTTAATAGCTGTACGACCAGGAGGTAATTCAGTTAGTATCCATGTACCTTTAGAGATAAGAGAATCGTACTCTGCTTCCATAGCCTCTTGCCATTGATCCTTTTGTGGTGAAGAGATAGCTTCATCATAAGTAACGGGATCTTCAGAAGTAGAAAAAGCATTATCAGCAATATCGTCATCATAAACATGACATGAGCCATGTTCAAAATCAATAGGCAGATCAACAAAAATATCAATATCATCATTGGCAACATTTGGAATGGATGGTTGTGAGGAGGAAAGTTGCTCTATAGGAAGAGTTTTATCTTCTGAAAGAAATGGAAAAGCCTGAAGCAATGATTTAGTATCATCAGAATCATCCATGGACCATGAGCCTCCCATAAGCTGTTCGTTAAAAGTAGCATCACGATTCACAATTACTTTCTTGGAGGAAGGGTCATAGAATTTGTAGCCTTTGGAAGTGTCACAATATCCAATAAAAATAACTTTAAGACCAGGAGCATCAAGCTTTGTTCGTGTTTCTTTGGGAACATGAATATAAGCAATACATCCAAAGGTTCGAAAATGAGATACAGAAGGAATGTCACCTGTCCATGCTGTGATGGGTATCTTACCAGAGGGTGCAGTAGTAGGAAGATGATTCTGAATAAATGTTGCTGTCAAAGTAGCTTCAGCCCAGAAAACACGAGATAAGCCAGAATGAATCAGCATACATCTTACAGCATTGAGAATAGTGCGATTCTTTCGTTCAGCAACACCATTCTGTTGAGGCGAATATGGAATAGTGTGTTCATGATGAATTCCTGTGTCAGCACAGTAACTCACAAACTCTCGAGAAACATATTCGCCTCCATTGTCACTACGAAGCTTCTTAAGGCGACGACCAGTTTGAAGTTCCGCAGCCTTGTGGAATTGTTTGAAAACAGATAAGGCTTTAGATTTTTATCTAAGTAGAAATACAGTCGTATACCTTGAGAAATCATTCATGAAAGTAATGAAGTAGCGATATTGTGATCTCGAAGAAGGTAGAGGTTCACATATATCAGTATGAACAAGATCCAAGATGTCATGAGAATGAGTTGTATTTGAAAGAGGAAAGGGTTTACGATTGTGTTTCCCAAGAGCACAAAATTCACAAATTCCCATATGGGGATGGGCTTTAAGATCCATGCCATGAACAAGATCACGACCTTGAAGATCAAGGAGTTTTGAGAAATCAGCATGAACAAAACGGTGATGCCATACTTTGCAATCATGATCACCTGGAGCAGTGACAATATTTGCTACAGCATCGTTGAGAGAGAGTTCAAATAAATTACCGTTTCGAGGAGCAGTGGCTATAGTCTGTCCATCTTTCTCAATTCGGCATTTGGTATAATCAAATCCAACAAACAGACCAAGATCAACAAGTCTAGCAACTGAAAGAAGATTACGTTGAAGATCTGGTACATGTAATACTCCTCGCAAAATTCGAGTGGAAGAAGATAAGGTGCCAAGATATAAGTCTCCAATACCCTTTACTTGACAAGTAGTATCATCAGCAAGATAAACAACACGTTGAACTGGCAGTGGATGATAGTTATGGAGCCACTTAGACTGATATGTCATATTTCCTGTAGCACCAGAATCGACAATAAAAAGTGATCCATCATGTACATGAAGTATTCTGTCTGGAGCAACTGAACATAGGACGCATCTTGTTTCTGGTACAATGTTGTTTCGATGTTCAGTAGCATATGCTCTATTCCGATCTGTGTCGAATCGACGCTTATAGCACATATGAGTGGGATGATCAGATCGTCCACAATATTCACAAGAAGAAGAAGAAGAGTCTCTAGATAAACGTGGTTGTTTTGTGGTAATATTGTGTTCTTCATCATATTGACGTGCCCAACAATCATCTTCAGTATGGCCATTTCTGTTGCAGTAAGAACATTGCTTATTAGGAAATTTGAGACGAGAGAAAATATTACCGCGACGGCCATCTCTGCGGTTTCCTCGTTGAAATGGACGCCTTCGAGCATAAAAAGCACGTTCCATCTATTGTGACTCAGTCTCCTCTTGTGAAATCATAGCTGTATCGTGACCAACATTCCGACGTTCTTGACGTTGAGAGTATTCAATTAAAGACATGCAAGCTTGGTCGAAATCAAGACCATCTTTATTAGAGAGAATAGTAACAATGTTATCATAAGAAGAGTCCTTCACCATATCAAGGAGAAGTGTAATCAGTTGCTCTTGTGGAACAGGATCACCGGCAGCAGCAAGTTGATTAATAATAGATTTGAAAGACTCAATATGTCCCGTCATGGCAGTACCAACTTCATATTGTAACTTGTTAAGCAACCCTCTCAAATAAAGTATTTCTGTAACAGATTTCTTCTGAAAGTTTGCAATAAGGTACTTCCATACGTCATGGGAAGTAGGCAGTTCATACATATCAAGCAAAAGGGAATCAATAAGAGCAGAAAGAATATACCGACGAGCTGCTTTATCACGTCGTTGCCAATCCGTATAGGCAACATTCCAATCTTCAAATATAGGTCCTTCAGTGATAAGCACGTTATCATTATCTGTATCAACAGGCTGAGGCGGACAAACACGATTTCCAAGAACAACATCGGAGAGTTCATCGCCTTCAATAATTAACAACATCTTTGCTTTCCAGCCTGGAAATCCTTGACCTTGGAAAGGAGGAACAGAACGTTGGCCAGAAGGAAAGCCGTTGACGAGAATATTCATAGCCATATCTTGTTGCGAGAAGACGTATAAGATAAGATCGCAGAATCTGCACACCATATATGGTGAAGGCCGCAATTGAGAATGAGAGAGATATGAGTACTGCGTTTTGTCAACGATAAACGTAAGAAGGATGCTCAAGGAACGTCCAAAGATGTGAGAGACGTCACCCAAAAAAGACAGGGTAAAGGAGACGTTAATAATAAACGAGTCCTCAAAATAGAGTGGCGTGAGACGCAAGATTGACGGCCACAATACGAATAGCAAAAAGCTAAATCTTCTCGAAAAATTTAACGCCAAAATAAGAAAAACGATCGCGGACGCTTCACGAAGAAGTAGGACGAAGAAAGCTGCGTCAAGCTCTATTGCAGTAAAAATAGCATAACTTTCTGCTGCGAACTCCGATTGACGCAAACCTAGAACTCAAATCGAAGAGCTCGAGGAGACGAACAAGTTTTGGATGAAAAATGCAATTGCGCTTTTCTCGTTTCTCCAAATTTTGAGCAGATCAGCAAGAAAAATTGAGATGAAGTTCAGGGTGTCATTAACAAGAAAACGTAATCAACGATTAGATTGATTATAAATAAACGCCACATACAACACTAATCATATTATTCTTAACACAAAACAACCACAGTTAACAAGAATCAACGCTCAAAAATAAAATTTGTAACAATTTTGAATCTTACATGCGAATCGCATACACATACTGTTGTCACCATGAATTGAATCTGCGCGTGATCGTTACCGCTCTGATACCATGTTGAGATGTAGAGAGAAAGAGAGAGAGACGAGACAAGAGACACACCATATACGCTCCCAAAGACTGATTCATATTGAGAACAAGATACAAATATATAGGTGAGACCAAGTTCAGTAGAGTGAGCCATATATAGCTCCAACAGGATTTTCTCTCTCTTGTTAGCCGACAAGACCCTCTCTTAAGGCATATTTTAATTGTATTTTTTTAGGCCTTTATTGGCAAAAAGTGTGTTGTTGGTGACCCTTTTGACCAAGGAATGGGGTGGGGCCAAGTGGCCAGGCTCTTGGGAAGCTGAGTATGGACTGAACTTGCACCATCCCATTCCCCATGAACCCATGAGCCCCCATAGCCAAGCCTTGAGAGAGCTCCTCTCAACTTTTATACACCTTAGTGGGCACCCAATGTGCCCTATATACCCCCCACTTTCCCTTTTCCTCTTCTCGTGTGGGATTATTCCCATGCCACATGGAAACTTCCTCAAGCTTCTCAACTTCCTAAAAACATTCCAGCTTCTCCCTCAAGCAGGAGGACTTCTCGAACAATTTTCCCCGAGGCATAGCTTGCTACTTCGGTTACTGAATGATGCACCGTAACACACGGCTCGAAGGACATCACCTTGGCTATCACCAGAAATGTAAAAATTCAGCATTTCTAATCTTAGAACCCCAAGTTGGTCGAGTTGCCCATGTCGCATGCACCCACAACTATCTTCTAATTTGAGACCACCTACTTTGGATGCTCATAACTCATGATGTATAAGTCCGATTCATGAGCTATAAAGCACGATAGAAAATAAATTTAAAAATCATATTTTGGAGTCTCAAATAATCCAAACAATCAGCATTCTAGCTTGGAAAAGTCACACCTTTGTACATGAATTTCTACGTGGTCACTTAGGACTTCTATGTACACATATATACACGAGGCTAGTGGGCAACCTTTTTAGCATGAATTAGTGACTTTATGCTCATCCAAAAAATTCTTGACAGCGTGAGCTCACTTGGGGTATCACATGAGGAGTGGATAGCTTGGGGTCTATGAGCTATGGCTATGGGCGATGCTCGGATTTGTGCAGGTTGATGTGGCCACATGAGCCGGCGCTACTTTGGGCAACTATTGGCAGGTTTCGGCAGAGTCGATAATGCAAAATAGTGTGGACAACGGCGACAGAGTGCCAGGTGGTGATGACATTGCATACCCGATAGGTGGGGTGGTTTCCTGTCCTGATAAGGGCCAATTGGTTTTTGAAGGAGACCTAGGGGAGCAACAATGGCGCTGTTGTTGCCCCTAGGTGTCATTCATGTGGAAGGGGTGTGGAAGGAGAGTAGCCAGGGCCCATGAGGTGGATTCCATGTAGTGCAAGAGACAATAGAGAGTGGAAAGTTGGCCAAGTGGCGGGGTCATGCATAAAATGCTATAAATGGGTGAGTTGAGTGAGTGTATTGCATGGAACTTACTAAAGTGAGCTCAAGTGGTGGATTCCACGAGCAAGAAAAACAAGATTTTTTCTTTTTAAGTTTTCTGTTAAGCCCTTATAAGAGGGAGTTTACATGCATTTCCAAGGGTTTTTTTGGCCTTTTTTTTGTTTTGGGAATCATTAAGCTCTTCTATTTAGCGTCGAGCTAGTCTGTGTATTGTTAAGAAGTGACTATGGAGTTGTCGTGCACTAAAGGAAAGCTGGTAGGGCTACCAAGCTATGGGTTGTGCTTGCTCAGAGTGTGGATCTAGTGCCGATTCCCCTTTGGCCCTTCTTTTCTTTGTTGTGTGCGTGTGTTTCCGAGAGTGTGTTCGCAGCTATGCCCCCTCGATGGTGTGTTATGCACAGAAGGATTGAGAGAGATTGCGTGTGTGGTGAAGGTTGTGAATCGAGCTGCACTAGATGATTGGGCTATGTTTGTGTTGTCGCATCGAGTGTGCGCATACGATGGTGTGAAAATGGTGTTTTGTTTTTGAGTGGTGTGAGTTTAGAAGGTGACCTCTAGTGGCTAGGGGTGTTGTGTGTATCTTGGGCTATAGAGAGGCGTGTTGACTGTGTGTACGATGTGTTCCCCCTTCCCATCTTCTGGTGCCCCCACTGAGGATCTCGCTGATGCTCCTAACTGACGTTGAAGAGGGCCCGGTTTTACTGATGTCAAAGGTAGAGGATTTGAAGAGCAAGTATTGTTAGCATGGCGTGATCGAGATTTTTGATCTTTATAGGTGTTGAAGACGCGGAGGTATGGCTACAAGAACTCAAAAGCAGAGCATCACGGGAAGTTGATGCGGTGCGAGTTTTGTCGCTTCTAGTACATGGAAAATAAAAGCATTGTTTTGATGAACTTCTTGACAAAGTAAATACTGATCATGAAGCGATGTTAGAGGATTTTTTAAGCAAGTTTATAGCATACGTGCAGCTAGACGAGTTAAAGATAAAGCTGGATGGCTTGAAGCAGAGTCTAGAAGCCAATTTCCAAGCATTCATATGGGAATTCAAAGCCCTTTTTTCGGTCAAGCTGGTCAAGGTAATTTTTGCTAAAAATTTGAATTTTCTAAAGATGAAACAATTTTTGGATTGCTTGCATGAACAAGTGCGAGATAAGGTGGATGTTGACGGCCCGATGTCATATGACAAAGCAAAGGCTCTAGCAAAAGGGAGAACCAAGAAGAGAAAGTGGTACCTAGAGGGATATACAGGCAAGCAGGTACATGGAAAATGGCTAGAGCATCTACAAAGAGCTTGGGTAGACAAGTAGCAATAAATGCATGTGGTTGATGTGATTTTTTAGACCATATGGACTCCATAAAGGGCCTGACAGTGTGGTAGATGAAGGAGATTCAAGGTGCTAGCTTTTGGCATGGATATGAAGAGCTTGAAGTGGTCTACACAGAGGTCTAGATGTCTCATCAAACAGAGCCACAAAGCCCAAGATATGGAGCTTTAAAGCTAGAGAGGATTTCAAATTCTAGCCAGACAAGGCATGTGGTGCCATATAGTCCGAGTCAGTTTGGAGCTACAGATATGTAGTGCTTGATTTATGGAGCCTGCTAGTCTTTTTAGATCCACAATTGAAGCTAGGATGAGAGAGATATTAGCAAATGAAGGTTTGAGGGGGGCCGGTTCTGGGCCACTTGGACTGCTTGGGAGAATGATCCATTTGGTGATTTTTGAAGCTTGATGGGGTTCTAGGATGTTGTATGCATTGTGTGAAGTGTCACAGGAACAGAATAATAGAGATAGACAGCAAGAACAGAGGAAGAAATCTTTGTATTGATAGTGTTTGATACAACAGAGGAGCAAAATATATGGGCGCACTCCGTTGTACGGAGCTCGAACCTCCCGACCACCCCCGAGCTTCAATTCGCTTGCATGCAGCGTCTCACTCGTACTCGCACTCGTAGAAGAGAGATTGGTGAATGATCCCCAAAACGCACCACCCGTCTTTCTATTCTGTTTTTTTTCCTCCAAAAGCATGCGACCTCCCAAAATAGCCGCTTTTCTAATTTTTTGGCATTTGGTCGACTCGACTTGCGTGCCAAGTATACCTGCAAGAATAGGTAAAAACTGAACATAACTCCCAAACGGAGCCAAAACAGCCCAAGTCTGTCTCACACAATCTTGTTGCCCTCGCTGCGCTCTTCGACGACTATGTGATGGAAAATTTCCATAGCCTGCTCTGATTTGCTGAAAATCAACCTACAACACAGCATTTTCTACAAAAACGATGCAAAAACAGCAAATCCCGCTTTTTTCTTAATCTTTGGCCCTCAACGAGCATCAAAACATCAAAATCTCTAAAGACTCAGAGAACCAAAGTTGTTCCTTATAACACATGCTTCAATCGCTTCATACATCACTTTTCCAAAATCCCACGTTAACACCTTCAAAAATGCCCCAGAAAGTGCCTTCCGGATCAAAAAATTTTATTGGACGAAAACAATCCACACATCCTTCTACACAGTGGACTAACTTTAAAACGACCAAAACTTCCTAGAAAAACAAAATTTATTACTAAAACATCTCAAAATCAAGTCCTGTTACATCAAGGATTATAGTAAATGGCAGACTTTCAGGCCCAGTTCAGATTCAAAGATCAGTGAGACAAGGGTGCCCCATAAGCCCTCTTTTTTTTTCTGTCAGTACTCATCCTTTATTTTTCTTTTTGGAGAAACAAGCAGCTCTAGGGAGAACCAATGGGATAAAATTGCCCAAGGAACAATTGCTGGCTCTAGGTTTTGCTGATGACACTATGATTTTTCTACATGCTATCAATTTAAACCTGAATAAATGTATGTCTTACCTCGCCCTATTTTCTTTGGCTGCTGGAATGAACTTGAACTTGCAAAAATCTGTGCTTATTGATATCAATGCGAACCAGTTTAGCAATCTTATTAGGGCCGGCAAGAGAATCCCGAAAGGACATGTTGTCAGATATTTGGGATACCCAATAGGAATACACTCAAATAATAATCAGCTGGTTCAATGGGTTTTATCCAAAGTCCGGAAAAAAGTAGCTGCATGGTACTGTGATGAGTGGCCGTTGCATGTTAGACTCAGAATCATACAGGCCATTCTCGTGCCATATCTGTTGTACTATCTGCCCTTGTTGGACTGGAAAAAAAAGCACCTAGCTCAGATACAAACGTTGCTAACAAAATTCCTTTGGGGCAACAAAGGGAAAACTTGTGCCTTCATTAAATGGGACTTTGTTATTAGTCCTAGAAATCAAGGGGGATTGGGGGTGCTTAACCTGCAAGCACATGCTCATGCTCGACAGGCAACTATGGTCAAACATATGTTTAAATGGGACACTATTTGGTCCAGATGCATGTGAGATATCATTTCTCTGTCAGTGGTTTACTATCATGGCACATGGAACATGTCAGACTGGGAAAAATTGTTTTCGCATGCCCCTCTTAAAACTGGTTGTATTACTGCTCAATTGATAATTAATTCTTGGAAACACACATGCTCTAATTTGATATGGCAAGGTCGTCTTAGGTATACAGGCAATTCTCTTGGTCACGAAAATGTTTTCTGGAGCTTTGTCCTTAAAACCCCCCCTTCCTTGATTATTAAAAAACAATCCATCAAGTTGTTCAGAAAAGGTATCATATGCATTGATCAAATGTTGGACTCTCAGGGGTTGTTTGTTCCCTTTTTTGTAGCCAGGAGACAATTGAGACTGTCGAATGCTTTCAGAAGAAGTTGGATAGACTTATGTATTCAAACATTCAGGCTTCAAGTCCCCATTACAGAGAACTTATGGGAAAGATTCCGAGACTGGCACCTCCCAGGGAATGCAGGTGATTGATGGAAATCTTCTACTGCACAATTCTACACTTTGCTTATTCCAGATTTGGACATCTCAACTAGATGCAACAGATATTGGAGGTTCAACAAATCACAAGAGTGGTGGATACAGCGGCTGACTGCATTATGGAGCCTTCCTTGTTCGAGTAAGCACGAGCTTTTTTTATGGAGACTTCTCACAGGTTCTCTACCCTGTGGAAATGCCCAAATTGTAAAGCTATGGAGACCATTAAACACTTAATTTGGAACTGCAAAAATGTAAGACAATGGTGGCCATGGATTTTACAACATGTACAAAAATGGGTCCCAGTCAAACTGTCTATCTTTTCTATGACATTTGGGCTGTGCAAATTTCCAGATGATGCAATGCAGTTTTGTATGCAATCCTTGAGAGTTTGGTTACTGTTTTTTATTTGGAATGCTCGAAATTTTTACAGTTTTGAGAAAATCTCGCTTTACAATGTCACTATCCCATGGGAGATTATTAAGAAAAAGATGATGGAGGACTGCCTTTTTATCATTGATGGGAAGATGAAAGAGAGATTTTTACAGTTCATAAGTCGGATCTGACATAGATCAAAGACGAGATGATGTAGTATATATGTAAATAATAAACTTTCCCGAGAGAGAGAGAGAGAGAGAGAGAGAGAGAGAGAGAGAGAGAGAGAGAGAGAGAGAGAAGCAAGTCTCTCTCTCTCTCTCTCTGTGGGCCGTAGAATCAATCAATGAATTTCATATGCAGGTGAATGCTACAGTTTTTTCAAGACTTGCACGGCCTACAATAGATCGATACAATCTAAGAAAATTAATAAGTGTTATAAGATGTAACTATTTGCAATCCCAAAATATATGATACTAGCTACGTGTCAAACCAAAAGAAGCAAAGCTAATTTTTTCATTCTTGTGATTTCACAAGAGAAATGTCATCAACACCATATAAGTTTACAAAACCATTGAAAATGGCATCACCTAACAAGTTTCACATCCTTTTTTGAGGACTGTGAGTAATACACTGTACTAGTACCGTTTTCATCAAATTATTGTGGAATGTATTTTTCTTAACTTAACTTCTATAGTCGACAATATAGAAATGTATTTTGGTGTTTTTTCAACTAAGAGAGATTGCCACGCATTAGTCATAAACATACCTTATGAATTCTCTTCATAATAGATGAGTTAAACTTTCACATAAGAGAAGAATGTGTATAAATGGCAATCGAATTAACAAAAGGAAGCAAATAACAGGAGACTAATTAAGGACACTAAGGACACCTTCATGTCTTGTAGAGCTACCGACCTAGCGTTAAGTACATGTCGTACATGTATACCTTCAGGTCTTGTATCTCTTTATTTGCATCCAATAAAGAGGCCACATTCATCGATCATGAACATCAAAGCACTACCAAATTAAAAGATGTAAAGAAGAGTACTCAATGATAAAATCCCGAGGCATCCACTAGGAAATATGTAAGATAGCACAAGCGAACAAAATAAGGGATGTATAACTAGGTACCATTACAAAAAACTTTACTTACATAAAGCATTTTTGAATTGAGAAGGTGAAAATTTGTATACATAAGGGCTAGTTTTTTTTTCAAAAAAGCATATATAACAGGTACCTGAAACTACATAGGTAAGGGATTACTTAAATCTCTCTGATTCTCATGTGCTATATGCAATTTTTTATACATAGTGGACTCCCAGGGATAAATATCTAGAGAAATGTCCTCGCACTATCTTTTTTAAGGAAGAGCTACATAATAGGGAGCAATTGTTTTTCTTTCTTAGAGTACTCAATGATAAAATGCTTAGAGAAATTTCTTTGTAGAAGCGAGTGTAGAGAGACAAGACCTACTAGAACCTATCTTTGGTCTCAATTCCACTTTCGGGGATGCTTGGATTGAAACACAATTTCTAACAAATGTGGCATACTTTCAGCAAGTTCGGTTCCAGGTATTTTATTAGTGTCAATAGCTCCATCCACAGGAGCTGTAAAATCTTCTTTACTTAGAGTTCAAAAAAAGCTCAAAAATCACATGATACGGAAAGAAATAGCAAGAGGAGGGCCTTGCCCAAAACTTGAAAATACTGCGAGAGACTTATTTTGCGTAGAGATTTGAAGTGGAATGACAAAGACATTCATAGCAAACTTTTTGAGAAGGAGATACAAGTATATGAAGTAAGAGGTGCATAGAAGTTCACTCGATTGTGAGCTGAATTGATTATCCAAAAAGCTTGCATCCATTTTATAATAATCAGCTTATACATTCTATTCAAAATGTTGAAATAAGGTTTCCACTGCTAATTTCAACACTCACTAGTTTTTAAGAGGCGATACTAGAAGAAGAAGAAGAAGAGAGTTTTAACGTCGTAGGAAACTATCCCAAGAGACCTTAAAGATCTAGCCCACGAGGAGAGAGAGAGAAGAAGAAGAAGAAGAGGTTAATCCGTACTGGGTCGAGGATTCTAAAACCCTTGGGGAACCCTTGGCA
The DNA here is from genome assembly GCF_014529385.1 of Adiantum capillus-veneris. NCBI lineage: Eukaryota > Viridiplantae > Streptophyta > Polypodiopsida > Polypodiales > Pteridaceae > Adiantum > Adiantum capillus-veneris. Next base: position 50,347,781 of record NC_140945.1, read on the forward strand.
ATATGCCAATTTAAAAGGAAAGGGAATATGAATTTAAAAGGAAAGGCCATGTGGCTGTCATCATCATTGGTTGCCTGTGCATAGCTCTTCCTTGCGCTAGGCCATATACCATTCAAGAGATGCATACCATCGCTTGCAATCAAAAACCTCTCTCTCTCTCTCTCTCTCTCTCTCTCTCTCTCTCTCTCTCTAGTAGACGTTATGCACCATAGAGGCTTACATCTTCTGTTTTGCAACTCTCTCGGCCACACCATTGAGCAGATCATTGCCAAGCACAATCAGTGGGAAAAGAGACTAATGTGTCACCTAGCTCGTACTGATGTGTCGCCTGCACATGGAAAAAATCTATTGCTTCTCTTAACGCTCGGCAAGTCATCAAGCGCATAGGCCTAAAAGGATCTAGTCAACGAGACCCTATGTATGTGTGTGTGTGTGTGTGTGTGTGTGAGAGAGAGAGAGAGAGAGCTCAGTTATTTGAAGTGCTTGGGAAACCAAGCATCCAACAACTAAATAAACTTTCATTGAAAAAATCTGAATTAACCTTGGGACAAAAAACTTAATTCTAGGTATCACAACTACAAGCTCTCCTTTTAGCTATAAGAGTCACCCGTCCCCTCTGTTGGCAGGATTGCATCTTCATCTTTCTCTATCTCTCCTGGAATAGTTTCCTACAACGTTAAAGCACTCTTTTTCTTCTTCTTCTTCTTCTGGACCTCTCTTGACTTTCCACATTAGAAAATATATTTCTTGGATTCTAGTTAATGAAGCACCTCAAAAAGCGTTTGAGACACCTACTCCCTCTAGATCTATTTGACAAGTCTTGAATGCTAAACTTGAGCTTGAAGAGGCAACTGGGATGATAGAGAAAATTGTGTGTGTGTGTGTGTGTGTGTGTGAGAGAGAGAGAGAGAGGGAGAGAGAGCTGAAAGGTGATAGAAAAATTAACGACTGCGCTTAGAAATTACACGAGTACTGATGAGAGGACGGACGGCGCTAGGATCTTTGAACTTGGCGATGCGGGGCTGATGGCCATGAGGGTGGAGGGCAGCATTGCGCCGGAGGTGCATAAAAATGCAATAGGTCAAAGCCATGCAAGGCATCTTCTTGGATTCTACTTAATGAGGCACCTCGAAAAACATTTGAGACACCTACTCCATAGAGACATAGAGATCTATCTGACAAGTCCTAAAAGCAAAACTTGAGCTTGAAGAGGGAACTCGGGTGATAGAGAAAATTGTGTGTGTGTGTGTGTGTGTGTGTGTGTGTGTGTGAGAGAGAGAGAGAGAGAGAGAGAGAGAGAGAGATTAATGTAGTATAGAACAAAGGATTCACCAGAAAAAGAGAGAGAGAGAGAGAGAGAGACAGAGCTTTGACCGACACATTGCGTTTTGACCACAGTCAAACCATGAGACTATATACACGCCTTTGGAACTGAAAGATGATAGGATTAAAATTAACGACTGCGCTTAGAAATTACACGAGCACTGATGAGACCTATGGATGATTTTGCATGAAGTGAAGGGCCTCCTGCTGTGTGAGAGGGCGGATGGCACTAGGATCTCTGAACTTGGCGATGCAAGGTTGCTGGCCATGAGGGTAGAGGGTGAACTCTGTGTAGCGATACTTGGCAGCATTGCGGCGCAGGTGCAGGATAACGCAATAGTAGGGGTTCTCGCAGTAGCAGCGTAGTTGCAGGCTGCCACGATGCTGTTTCCGGTTGTTGTTGCTGCTTTGCTGGCAGTTAGGACATGTGGGACGCTCTTGAGCGGCCAGATAACGCAGATCCTGGCGGTCCTGCAAGGCCAGGTCATTAAACGCAAGAAAGCCAGGTGGAAGCAGCCGCGTCCTCAGCACCTCCCGCATCCTTGCCTTGTTCCTGCTCCTTGTCATATCGTCACGTCCTTGTCCTCCTGCTCCTGCCACACCCAGCCCACGGCCACCTCGCCCACAACGGCGGCGACGTGGTCGCCGTTCTGCTGCAGCTTTACCGGCCTGCTCCTCAATATGATGCATGCTGAGAATTAGCACGAGTGTTAGAGCGATCAATTCCTCCAGTACCATACCTGCCTTGCCGTTATGAAACAAATACCCTTCTGCGTCCCCTTCTTCTCTTTAAATACTGAAGTTCACGCTGCTGCACCATATTGCATGCGCAATCTCTCCAACCTGTAGATTAGTTATGCCGCGACCGCACCATTTTCTGTGAAGCTCATCATGATCATTGTCATGGAAATCAGCTCGTATTCCCGCATTCCTATGAAATCGACAAAAGCTTAAAAACACTGCACTTGTTCCCACTGCTCTTAATTACGCCTTCGTTTTTAGGGAATTACGCCTTCTTTTCGAGGGCACGTAATTTCCAATGTGGATTTATAAAAAGTTATTGTCCGTCGCAGACCTTTTATTGTCTGCCATTGAAATACTTATTTAGGATATGCTAGTAGTTCCTTCACCACATCCTCTAAATTTTCCCAAAGAGATAAACCCACAACAACTAGTCTTCCTTGGTGGGCATTGCTATAGAATATAACAAGACAGATGCAGATTGAGATCAGGCGTCTAGCACTGAAGTAAACAAGTACAAAGCACATTGGCAATTTAAAAAAACAAGAATTGCATGCGTATTTATTAAATATATATGATGGTTGATTACTTCTATAGCTTTCTCTAAAATGGTCGAGTTTCACGACTTTCTCTACCATTGTGAGAGCAATGAGATCAAGGTACTCCTCTTAGCCTTACATGTTCTAATATATTTTGGAGTGAAATTGGTTACTTGGTTGGTTGTGATTGGTGTCTCCTTGGCTATTTTTGTGGAACACGAGCGGATGAGTAGAACGAATTGACATGCAACAACCATGGCTTAGAGTGGGACCTGATGACCATTGTGAAGAAGCAAGTTGTGTCCCATAGAGATCACAATATGGCAAAGGACTATGAACTATGAACCACCTATATAAATATGGAGCACAAGAAGGCTCCAAAATACCCATCTTGATCTTTTCATTAAGCAACTCCAATGAGTTTTGGCAAATGAGTCTTTGGAACTAGAATAGGCCTCATGTTTTAAGGTACATGAGGGATAGTTAAGATCACCATAGGAGCAACAATGGATGGATCAACACACTATTACCATATACATGTGGTAGTGATGTGTGTGAACGCACTAGGACCACCCGAGCATTTTTTCCCTCTTTAGGAGGTTTTTCCCCCCCTGCATTGTATATAGGCCCATCACTCTAGGGCTACAGATCTCTTCAGTGCACACTAAGTAACATACTCTCTACTGTGTGCCTTGAGCTTCCTTGGTCGTCTCCAAGCTGTGTGCATTTTCTTTGCAACCATTATTCCAACAATTGGTATTAGAGCAGGTTGCGTCCTCACCGACTCAGTCGTCGGTAGCTCCAGCACACGCCACCTCACTTCCTCCGATTTTTGTGAGCTATGGCGAGCGTTCCCAGGTCGAAATTTTTTTTGGGAGAGCTTGTAGAGCTTAGTTTGCTCAAATTTTTGATTCGGGCTCATTGCGGCCTCTGTTTCCACTAAAGGCAGTACTACATAGGCTATTTTGTCATTTTGTGCAGAATTTTTGTCAGTGTCGTTTTCTGCATAACAGGTGCCTTATAAATTTTATGGTTTGTGCTATAAAGCATGTGTTGCTCCCGCTTCGTTTCTCCTCTTTTCAGGCAGTTTTCATATCAGGTGCAACATTTACCATGGCTGACAACAACGCAGATGTGTTCAAGGTGTTTGCTGCTAAGAACAGATTGGATGGGGACAATTATCCTATGTGGGCTTACATGATGCAACATGTTCTTGTGTCAAAGGACGTCTGGAATATTGTGCAGGGCATTGATGTACGTCCTGGTCCTGAGGATGCAGGCGATGTTGAGAATGTTGCAGGTCTTGCTGCAAGAATTGCTTCCATTAGAGTTGTTTTGCCTACGATAGAACAATCTCGTTGGGATGTTAAGGATGCACAGGCTTATGCATTGATTCTATTGCCTGTGAGAGAAAGCTTGGTATGAGAAAGTTGACACTCATTTGGTCAAATGAGGCTTTCGTAACAGTCCAACAGAAAGCACATTGTATGTAAAGCGTGAGAGTGATGTATTTCTCATCGTGGTTTCTTATGTCGATGATTTGCTGATCACTGGACCAAATGAGAGACATATTGCTGAATTTAAGGCTGATTTGAATGCTACTTTCAAGATGAAAGATTTGGGACTGTTGCATCATTACTTGGGTATACAATTTAAGCAGTGTGATGGTGGTATTGCCTTGTGTCAGAAAAGTTACATAGAGACATTGCTATGTAAGTTTGAACTTGAAGATTGCAAACGTATTGCCACTCCCATGGAAACAGGTTTGAAGTTGTGTCTACATGATGCTAACGATCCTGCTGATGTCACTCTTTACCAAACTGCTGTTGGCTGCCTCATTTATGTATGCAACACGAGGCCGGATATTCAGTTTGCAGTCTCACAGGTCAGCAGATTTATGCATAGGCCAGAGTCTAAGCATTGGCAGGCTGTCGAGAGGATTTTCCGAGACCTCAGTGGCACTTTACATCTTGGCTTGTTTATCCCAAGGGGGGATCATTGCCGCCAGACTTACATGCTTTTTCGGACTCAGATTGGGCTGGTTGTTTTGACACGTGAGTGTCCACAAGTGGTTTTTGTTTCATGCTTATTAGTTCATGTATATCATGGTTGAGCAAGAAGTAATCTACTGTGGCCACTTCGAGTTGTGAGGCTGAGTAAAGGGAAGTCTTCACAGCTACGGTTGAGTGTGTATGGCTCAGACGCCTTATGGCTGATTTGGGTGTTGGATAGGACACTACTAACACTATCTACACTAACAGTCAGAGCGCATTGGCAGTTGAGAGGAACCCATTTTTTCATGCTCGCACAAAGCACATTGAGGTGCATTACCACTATGTCATGGAGAGGCTCTGAGCAGGAGTGATCAGCTTCGCTTATGTGCCAACACAGGACAACCTTGCAGATCGTTTCACAAAGGCATTGTCTCGTGAGAAGCTTGAAGCTTTCCGCAAAGCTTTGGGCTTACTCCCCTTTGTGAACTGATCATGTCCTCAGGGCATGGCACTTCCCTTTACTCATGTGCCAGCTCTCGTTGACCGCATCACTCCAGGAGGGATTTGTTACCATATACATGGTAGTGATGTGTGTGAGGACACTAGGACCGCCGGGGCATTTTTTCCCTCTTTAGGAGGTTTTTTCCCCCGAGCATTGTATATACGCCCATCACTCTAGGGCTATCTATCTTACATTGCACACTAAGTAACACACTCTCTATTGTGTGCCTTGAGCTTCCTTCGTCTTCTCCAAGCTGTGCGGTTTCTTTGCAATCCTAATTCCAACAAAGGCACTGAATTCAAAGTACTATAAATGTGTTATACTATGTATGCATTGCATAACGCAACTCTTGCCCCACGTTGGCTTTTGGAAAAGCATGCACAAGTTATGCTTGCAAGCATAGCGCAAAATGTATTAACATAGTAGCACATGCAGTAGTAGCATAGATACGATCTGTTGGAAAGTAATAACAACACCCCTATTAGCAAGTACTAGCACACTAGCTGCAACCTCATATCCGCACACACACACACACACACACACACACACTCCTACTTCACCATCTCTCGGGAGGCTTGTGAGCATATTGCAGAAGCCGTGGCAGCTGGAGGTGGCTTCGCATAATACAAAACCTCTCTCTCTCTCATCCCAAACGAGCGGCAACTGCGTCATACACCAACTGAATTAGCAAACAACAACGCATGAAGCTTCCAAACACATACGTACAACAAGATAAATGGTTTTTTCGATACCTTACACACACAATAATATAAAATAGTTTTTTTCCTACCTTGGTACAAACACAATATTTTTTTACCACATACACAATAAAAGGGGTTTTTTTCATACCTTGGTACAAATGAAGTAGTGTTTCCCAATGCATATACACACAAAGTAGTTGATTGATGTCTCTAAGGTACCGCACACACGGCTGGAGATACATGAGAAAAGGTTTTTTAGACACATATTTAGTGATATAGATACATACATGAGAAGGGTTATTCATAAAACAAAAATGCATGTTTCTTTTTAAAAAAGGGTTCTTTTGGACTACACACACATAGATAGACGCACAAGCATATATACAAATAAAACACACAAGGGTTTGTTTCTTTTCATGTACACGATAGATACACATGGTATGACATTAAAAGTGAAATATGAATAAGAAAATATAGTAATAATCAGCATCTAACATGCAACATAAAAAAATATTGATTGAAGGGTGTAGCAATGAAGAGATTGAAGAACCTTGGACAAATAGACACATACAAGAAGAGTACATCAATGACGACGGCAAATAATAACCACGTAATACAGCACATGATGAGGTTCTACCTTCACTTAGTTTCCTTTATCTTTATGTACTTTAGCAAGACGGTTACACTACGAGTGGTTGTTTTTTTAAAACCTCCATAGTTTGGTTGAGAGCAAGCATGAAGGTAGATTACGCAAGCACGAGTTATGACAACCTCATGTGAGGGCAAAAGTCAATATTTTCTTTTAAAAGTGTGCTAAGTAGTATTAATATATATCAACATATGAAAGGTTTTTGTTTGACAACCTCATGTGAGGGCATAATTCAACAAGTACAATTGGTTTTTTTTTTTTTAAGAAATATATCACAAACAAAATGCTGCCAAAATTTTCTCAAATTAAAGACACTTATAAAGAAATAGGTGTGTAAGGTAACTGTATATACCATAGAAGGAGGGATCCATACACAAGTATTTGGGGCACCAATCAGGTATAGTATATAAAAATATTAACCACATGTGTGTCACTATTGCTGACAAACAGGGATACAGGCAGACGACTAGGATGAGCATCACTCGGGACATTTTTATGCTACAACAGATTCGGGACAAGCTCATGGCTGCACATAATGGGCAAAAGAAAACCAAGCCAATGGCAATTAGTGACTCTATCTCCAAACCATGTAAACCCATAAAATCTTTCAAAGACCGCAATAGACCTTACTTACATAGACGAGCAAAAGAAAACATAATATATGTTTAGGAGTAATGTTGGGGTATGGGGTGTGACATTAACAAGCACTGGGGATTTCTTGATATAGCTGTCACACATTAAGTACAAATTAATTCTAATTAATTGTACTTGTGGTTGGTTGGAAGGTAAAGATCCCTGCTCTCATCTGATAGGAGTTCCGACTTAAGCTCCTACTTTGTCATGTATCAGAGTATTTGTAATGAATTTTATATCAAGAAATTCTTCTTTGTTTTGTTCTTTACACAAAAGGTTTTTGCAAATAGTATTCAAGTCTCTTAGTATATAATTCTAAGTGATGGGATTTTAAACTCAAACACACACAAAATTTCCCAGGATACCTTTGGTCGGGTATCCATTATATATTGAGAATACTTAATACTAGTATGATAATAATTATTTATTTAATACCTACATGGTGATTGATTCAGGCTTTTTGGATTCCATCTCTCACTCGTTTGGGGTATGGTATAGAAGAAGACATTCGTGCTCCACCAATTGGTACCCAATGTATAATTTCTTGTTTCAAAGGAGTCGAATTCCACAAAAACTTGCTTGATTTTGAGAAAGAAGCTATTATCACCCACTCTATATCTGTCTTAAACAAAAATTTTGTCTATGAATGGCTCTCTTTACTGATCCTCTCCAAAAAAGAGAAGGATAAGCTTTTGGAAGCATTTAGCACCTTCCTAGCTAAACTACCCATTATTGATACACAGGATAGCTCGATCTTGATTTTTATTTCACTTCTCTACCCACTATTGTGAACAAGTTGTATTCTATCAATAACCTCCCTGTTGTCCCTATACAAATTAAGCACTCAAAAAAGGTCATCAATCCTCTTTTAGATCTAAAACTTCTTAAAGAAGAGGAGAAAGAAGAACTCAACTTTTTAGCAGATGCAAACAGTTTATCCCCAGAGAGAGTAGTTTCTAAGCTCTTTTTAGAAGTAATCCCACTACTACCACCCAAGAAAATAGAGTTGGATGCTATTCGACTTGAAAAGCTCTAGGATTATGAAATGTTGAACCATTGATCACCTTTCACAATTTCCTCTCTAGGATTTCTCTGTAGTATACCCACGGACATTGTGGTACAATATAAAACCCTTGTTGTACATTCCAAACATCTTTTATCACAAGATTTTCTCTTCGAGCTTAAACAGGTCAAATTATCCAATGTGGATGGTAAAAAATGTCAAGCTCCTCCATCATTGCTCGCACCAAGGGACTTTCTCTTATGGACAGGGGCATCAAAAACTGTTTTTAAGAATCAGTTGGAATTCTTATAGACCTTTCTTCAAGTACCAATACAAAAGGATGGATGCAAATTCCAATTGTTCCTCTTCTATCATTTGGTTTGACCAATTTTTGTGATACGATTTTCATCAAGACCAGCACAAGTGTATGCCTTTATAGCTTGGGTAGCCTCATTTTACACAGAATTAAGGCATGCTGTGATCATTTATTATCAGTTTCATGAGCACATGGTAGAAGCAGCTAAAGGACTAGTCCTATACACACCAAGGACTCCACTTCTTCAAAAGCTACACAACACACCAGTATCCAACACAATTGAAACATTACTCAAACCTCCCAAAGGTAAGGAGAAATTAAAGAAGATCAGAGACACACCAAGCAGCATGGCATCAACAAGTAAGAAACCAAGGCAGTTTAGAGGATCTGAGGACTACGGAGACACTCCCAAGGCACTTGAATACTCAAATCTTAAAGACCACATATGCTCACTTACTACAAGAAATAATGGTTTCCTACATCTTGGGTGCAATATTAAGATGCATGGGAGATTTATTGACATTTTTTTTTGTAACAAATTTACGAATTTTATCAACCCTAAAGTTTTTTTTCAAACAATGATAAATCATTTTCACATCAATCAAGATTTGTCGAGGATGAGGATTTGTTTTGGTTGGAAATATACCAATAATTTGAACCATACTCTTTACAAACCAACTTCAGTATTTGCCAAGGAGTTTGATGAAACACAACCCTGTGGGTGCTTAACTCATAAACCATTCTCTCATTTTTTAATTAACTTAGAACCCTTCAGAAAACATGTAATCACCATAGACCCTAGCATAGCTAGACATAAATTTTTCCAAGAATTTATCAAGAAAGGATTAAACCACATTCCTTTAGTACCTGTAAACCCTACCTCAATAGTCAGAGAACTTAACAAAGTAGGGAAAGCCTTATGTACCAATTTGGGATGTGAGGATAACAAGGCTCACCACAATTATATCCATAGTTTAGTTAATGAGACCTTTTTCCAAAAAAAATCCTTATCATCACAGGCAAAACCATACTCCATGGTACACAAACACAAACTTAATGAATAAAATTCAATATATTTCACAATATTTATTTATCTGTGGACTAGATAAATCCGCACAAACTTCCGTGTTCATATGTAAAAAACTTATTCAAGTAGCAGAAAGAAGAAGATTAGAAACCCCTGAATTCTGTCTTCTCTCCTCCAAGGAAGAAGAAATTTGTCAAGCCATAGGGTCCTATACCCAAGAAATTGGGTTATACACACCATTGGAGTACTCTCTCCCATATCTGATGGGAAATTGTAAAATTCACAAAATGGAATTTAGATGGATCACTAATGCATATAATTGTGTATTTACTCTTGCTACAACTACAACACTAAATTACTCAAAGGATTAATACAAGGATTTATTGAGTACACCGAAATCATACATAAAAAGCTACACACTGTTTTTGGTACACAAGACAATGGGTATTGGATGATCAAGAATCAATATGATTTTTTGATTAATATACCAAAACATATCACAAACATTCATTCATTTGACGTAACATCCTTTTATGAAGCTATCCCTCATAAAGGCAGGCATGGATTACTTGATGTACTTGACAACATTATTAAGCTCATAAAAACTCTGAAACATCTTGGCTTTAAGAAATGCCAAAAGCAGATTGTACTTACCAAAAAGAAAAATGAAGTAGTATGAGCATTTGAATACTTACACAAAATTTATGAATTTGTTCTTGACAATTGTTGTCATTAGGAAAGAAATGGACTCATTTTCGGGCCTTTCAACTCTAGTGAGAGAATGCTCCTTAGCCTTAGGAAGAAGGCTAACGTTACGTTGAAAAATGAAGTAATATAGACATTTGAATGCTTACACAATATTAATGAATTTGTCCTAATTGTGACAATTGTGTTACAAAATTAGGCAAACATATTTATCGCCAATAAAAAGATACACCAATGGGATATAATTGCTCTCCATTATGGTGTAATTTTTATTCGGCATGGTTTGAAATTGAATACATAAAAAAGTTCCTGTCTTACACGGTATGATATATTGAAGGCCTTCTTATATTCATGAAGATATATGGATGATCTGTTATTTGCCAATTATCCCTTTATTGGTGTAATGTGTAGACCACCAAAAACCCCTGTCCCATGAGGACCCCTTTACAATTTACCCTTTAGACATTATTGGGATAAAAGCCACACACAAGAGAAACCAAGTCACATATTTAAATACATTTATCCAATTATGTGAACCAGTAGAAGGAGAATATGTTACATACACCTCATGGGAAAAATACAAATCACCATGTCCTAATGTTTCATTTATTCATGCAGCCAGTAATCGGCCAAAAAGAATGGCCTATAATGTATGCATATCTCAAGCTCTTCCCATACTGTACAATGCATCCCAAGAATCATATAATATAACAGACTTAAATAAAATTATTTCTATGCTTGTAGAGAATGGTTTCAAAAAAGAAAAGATTGTTACATGTATTACCAAATTCATTAAACAAAACAAAGTTCTCGGCACTAGATTTACCATAAGTACCTTAAAATATAGAATTGGTAGAGGATCGGCCCACTTGGTGGCCTATCCTCCACCAAGTGTATCTTTTCTCAGGGATGGGGGAGGGCCACACACACACCGACACACACACACACCCACACAGACACACAGACACACCCATATGCACACATAATTTACCAGTAACATATACAAATAATAAATAAAGTGGCATATATGTTGAGGACAGGATACCACAATCTTACTAATCAGCTAACTTGACAATATGAAACTACTTCGTTAGCAGACGAATGACAAACAATGAACAGAAGCGGATGGGGACTCCAAGCAGTACATCCCGTTTTCTAATAAATCGATATGGATTTTTCTTTGTATAATAAATTCTCATAGAACAAGGCTCTATGGAAAAAATGTACAACTTTTTTTAATAAAGAAAAATCTCAGTTCTAGAGATATTATTTCATCGAGCTTTGAATTGGTGAAAAGGGGATGACTCTAAAAGGCTAAGGTGGTATTTTTAGCAAGCTGGTGAGTTGCTACGCTTACACTAAAGATATTACATGCACATGGCCAGTTAAGGCACCGAATTCAAAGTACTATAAATGTTTGGAACACGAACTGTGTATCCATTGCATAACGCTATTCTTGTCCTGCGTTGGCTTTTTGAAAATCATGCACAAGTTATGCTTGCAATCATAGTGCAAATTCTATTAACATAGTAGGGCAAGCCGTAGTAGCACATATACGATCTGTTGGCAAGTAATAACAACACCCCTATTAGCAAGTAGTAGCTCACTAGCTGCAACCTCATATACGCAAACACACACACACACACACACACACACACCTACTTCACCATCTCTTGGGTGGCTCGTGAGCATATTGCGCAAGCTGTGGAAACTGGAGGTTGCTTGGCGTAAAACATAACCTCTCTCTCTCTCTCTCATCCCAAACGAGTAACAACTACGGCATACACCAACCAAATTAGCAAACGACAACGCAGGAAGATTCCAAACACATACATACGACAAGATAAATGGTTTTTTTTAATACCTTACACACAGTAAAATAGGTTTTTTCGTACCTTGGTACAAGGGTGAAAGCATGTTAACCTGTCATGCTTTTTCATGTCCCGGACAATGCTAACTAGCACAATTTTGACATATGCTAACGAGTACAATAACTTGAGCTACATCTCCAAGATCTATGACATATAATATATCAATAGAAAGCACTTGAACAAGGAATCCAAATGTACAACCTCTGACACATTTTGATATTATTTGTAAAAAATTTACCGGACGCCCAAATTTTCGAAGATGTGCTATCTTGAAACTACTAATTAGCACAAAAAGCGCGACAGGTTAACATGCTTTCACCCACAAACACAAATTTTTTTAACCTCATACATAGTAAAAGAGGTTTCTGTCATACCTTGGTACAAATGCAGTAGTGTTTTTCAATGCATATACACACAAAGTAATTGATTGTTGTCTCTAAGTTACCGTACACACGGTCGAGATACATGAGAAAAGGTTTTTTAGACACATAGTTAATGATATGACACATGAGAAGGGTTAGTCATAAAACACACATGCATGTTTGTTTTTTAAAAAGGGTTTTTTTGGACTTCACACACATAGACAGGCACACAAGCATACATACAAAAAAAAAACACAAGGGTTTTTTTCTTTTCATGTATAGCGGAAGATACACATGGTATAACATAAAAAGTGAAATATAAATAAGAAAATATAGTAACAATCAGTATCTAATACGTAGCATAAAAATATTGATTGAAGGGTGTAATAGTGAAGAGATTGTAGAACCTTGGACAAATAGAAACATACAAGAAGAGTACATTGATGAAGAGGACAAATAATAACCAGGTAATACACCACATGAGGTCCTACTGTCACTTAATTCCTTTATCTTTAAGTACTTTAGCAAGACAGTTACACTACGAGGGGTTGTTTTTTTAAAACCTCCGTAGTTTGGTTGAGAGAAAGCATGAAGGTAGATTATGCAAGCATGAGTTATGACAACCTCCTGTGAGGGAAAAAGTCGATATTTTCCTTTAAAAGTGTGCTAAGTAGTATAAATATGTATCAAGGTATGAAAGATTTGTGTTTGACAACCTCATGTTAGGGCATAAGTCAATAAGTACAACTGGTTTTTTTGAAAAAGGAAAGATATTACAAATAAAATGCTGCCGAAAGTTTCTCAAATTAAAGACATTCATAAAGAAATAGGTGTGAAAGCTAACTCTATATACCATAGAAGGAGGGATTCATACACAGCCCTATACACACTAGGGACTCCACTTCTTCAAAAGCCACAACACACCAGTATCCAACACAATTGAAACATTACTCAAACCTCCCAAAGGTAAGGAGCAATAAATGAAGATCACACACACCAAGCAGCATGGTGTCAACAAGTAAGAAACCAAGGCAGCTCATTGGATCCGAGGACTACGGAGACACTCCCAAGGCACTCGAATACTCAAATTTTGAAGACCAAGAACGCTCACTTACTACAAGAAATAATGGTTTTCTACATCTGGAGTGCAATATTAAGAGGCATGGAAGATTTATTCCCATTTTGTTTTGTAAAAAATATATGGATTTCATCAACCCTAAAGTTTTTTTTCAAACAATGATAAATGATTTTCACATCAGTAAAGATTTGTCCAGGATGAGGATTTATTTTGGTTGGAAATATACCAATAACGTGAACGATATTCTTTACAAACCAACTTCAGCATTTGCCAAGGAGTTTGATGAAACACAACCCTGTGGGTGCTTAACTTATAAACGGTTCTCTAAATTTTTAATTGACTTAGAATCCTTCGGAAAACATGTAATCACCACAGACCCTAGCATAGCTAGACATAAAATTTTCCAAAATTTATCAGAAAAGGATTAAACCACATTTTTTGAGTACCTGTAAACCCTACCTCAATAGTCAGAGAACTTAACAAAGTATGGAAAGCCTTATGCACCATCTTGGGATGTGAGGATAACAAGGCTCACCACAATTATATCCATAGTTTAGTTAATGAGACATTTTTCCAAAAATTTCCTTATCACAGGCAAAACCAAACTCCATGGTACAAAAACATTGACTTAATGAATGAAATTCAATATATATTACAATATTAATTTATCTGTGGACTAGATACATCCGCACAAACTCTGGTGTTCATATGTAAAAGACTTATTCAGCTAGTAGTAAGAAGAAGATTAGAAACCCTTGAACTCTGTCTTCTCTCCTCCTACAAGCCATAGGGTTCTATACCCAAGAAATTGGGTTAGACACACCATTGGAGTACTCTCTCCCATACTTGATGGAAAATTTAAAAATTCACAAAATGGATTTTAGATGGATCTCTAATGGACATATTTGTGTATTTACTCCTGCTACAACTATAATCACTAAATTACTCAAAGGAGTAATGCAAGGATTTATTGAGTACACCGAAATCATACATAAAATGCTACACACTGTTTCTAGTACACAAACCAATGGGTATTGGATGATCAATAATCAATATGATTTTTGATTAATCTACCAAAACATATCACAAACATTCATTCATTTGACGTAACATCCTGTTATGAAGTTATCCCTCATAAAGGCACACATGGATTACTTGATATACTTGACAACATTATTAAGCTCATAAAAACTCTGAAATATCTTGGCTTTAAGAAATGCCAAAAGCAGATTGTACTTACCAAAAAGAAAAATGAAGTAGTATGAACATTTGAATACTTACACAAAATTTATGAATTTGTTCTTGACAATTGTTGTCATTAGGAAAGAAATGGACTCATTTTCGGGCCTTTCAACTCTAGCTGTGAGAGAATGCTCCTTAGCCAATAGGAAGAAGGCTAACGTTACGTTGAAAAAACATTTTTTCTCATTTTGAAAATGTCCATTAAAACCATTTTGGTGAAATTGTCACTGTCATCAGAAAAGTAAGGCGCTTGATAATGACATCTGGCACAAGCGCCGAACGCCTTTTTATGACCCATTGTTGCTATCATATAAAGTGAAGTACTTGTACTTGTGCATCTCGCACAAGTATCAATCACCTTTTTATGAAGTACTCGTAATTTAAATTTGAACAGATTGTACTTGATAGTGATTGATAAGTACTATTTAAGACTATGAAGGAGTGAGAACTAAGCGAATAGAGGCGCTTGAGGGGTCTCTTGGACCTCTATTCGCTTGGTTTTGACCTTATGAGGCCCTAGGATTAAGATATAGCACTTTCTAAGCCCACGGATGCATCCGAAACGTCCAAAAACCGTAGGGTAGCTCTTTAAAACACTGAAATCTGACGTCTCTAGCTCAAGATATAGCATTTTTAAGCCTAGGGCCTCATGAGGTCAGTACCAAGCGAATAGAGGCCCTTGATCTTGAATTTAGTGCACTCCCACTTACAAATTTTGAGATTCACCTTTGAATTCGAAGTCAACCCAAAGGCGAGAGTACTCACAAAGCTCAAAGAAATCTAGCGTAAAAACCTTCAAAAATAGCCGAGAATTGTCAGGGTTCCCTCTTGTCATCCACCTTTGCCATATGTTGAGGTCTGCTCCTAGCTTGGGTTCGCACATCTTCTGCCTTGGATTTGTTGGATTGAACTTTCCAAATTGTGTCAACTCTCAATTTTGTCAATTCTCAATTTCGTAGATGTCGATGTTCATATTTTATTTTTGATTCCTGATTATGGATTTCGTCGATTGTTGCTTTGTGGATTGTTGATTGTAAAACCAATGCTTATTCTTGTTGTTCTCTCTCTCTAGTGCCGGTGCATGTGAGATCCCTCTTACCCTCTCTCTCTCTAGCCAAGGAGAGCTTAGTGTTCTCTCTCTCTCTCTCTCTCTCTCTCTCACACACACACACACTCACATAGGCTGTAGTGAATGGAGCTCTCTCTCTCACTCACTTATACATGCATTCTCTCTCTCTCTCTCTCTCTCTCTCTCTCTCTCTCTCTCTCTCTCTCTCTCTCTCACACCCCCCACCCCCACCCCCCACACACACACACACAATCCGTGCAGGACATCCATACCAAATTCTTAGACTCTTATCGCTAAATTGTCGAGCTCAATGTACTTCATTAATGCAATGCAAATGTGGAAAGCCTTCGTGCAATGCGCCAACACCTTGGGGAATGGCACATTGAATTTCTCTCTTATATTCACACACATCAAGGAAATGGGTCTCTCTCTCTCTCTCTCTCTCTCTCTCTCTCTCTCTCTCTCTCTCTCTCTCTCTCTCTCACACACACACACACACACACACACACACACACACACACGAATACATGTATCTAGCTTTTGGAATTTGAGCATCAAGGTCAAAGATCATTTATGACATAGAAGGTCTCAGTAGACCATCGAAACGCATGGGAAAAAATTCCCTATGGCATTTATAAAAAACTATAGGCTTAAATATTATAAATTTAGATAGAGTACTAAGGTCTTTTTGACTTTCCCCTGCCCCTCCCAAGACTATCAAGACTCCCTCATAAGTCTTTTCATTTTCTACCATCCTAGTACTTACCCTTCACTTTTGCTTTTTAAACTAAATGTTTTTTAAAGGTTCTCTTTGAAATGCAGCAGAATGTGACACATGGAGAGTCTCTCCTTCCTTGAAAATTTTAAGCTGCTTCATCTATACTGTTATAATGGGGGAAGGGATTCCCGACCCTCCCCTAGACATATGTCAATACCTCTTGAGTCTGGCGGCTTTAGGCGGGTGTTCCTTATGCGAAACACACACACACACAAAGAGAGAGAGAGAGAGAGAGAGAGAGAGAGGTACCACCGATGGGTGAGGTTGTCATTCAGCTCCCTTCCTCAAGTGGAACACCTTAGTTGCCCTGCCAGACTACACATGCCAACATGTCAACTCTGAATTGTGAGCGCTGTGCTGAGTGCTCTTTACCCTTGAATTACACCTCTGGCATTGGGAATACTGATCTTGAAGTATAGGCGACGGGCCACAATGCCTTGTAACTCATCCCACAATTGGTGGCCTTGGCTCGCAAGCTTCTTTTCTTCTACCTACCGGCATATGAAGACGACAATGGATGTAGTCTTCTTTAGGTCTCTTTTAAGAGAGAGAGAGAGAGAGAGAGAGAGAGAGAGAGAGAGAGAGAGAGAGGGTTGAACACCTTGCGCAACCATCTCCATTCAAATCAAACTAGGAGGCAATGTGGTAGGTAAGAAGATGGTGACCCCCACACTGCTGGTGGCGCTGCTGGTGGCTTCAATGCCGTTGGCGATGCACAGAGCTGCTCCACCAATGGACGCTCACGAACGCAAGCTGAGGGGCCAACGCGGGTCGACGGGAAGGACCATTAATTCCAACACACGCAATAAGGGATGTGTGTGTGTGTGTGTGTGTGTGTGTGTGTGTGTGTGCATGTGTCTTGCCTGTAATAAGCGCTTTCTTTCTCAACTCCCCTCCCCCCCCCCCCCCCGCCGGGTCCCCTGGTGCTTCCAACTCAAGTGTTCTTTTGTTTTTTTTAGCAAGCTTGCATCTTTGAGCTTATTGTGCTGCACGCGAGAGAGAGAGAGAGAGAGAGAGAGAGAGAGAGAGAGAGAGAGAGAGAGAGAGAGAGAGAGAGAGAGAGATTTTATTATCGTCCTCGGAGGTCAAATATGACCTATGGTGTGTTTACAGTTAACACTTGTTAGTTTTATAGGTATCCTTGAAGATTTTATAATTAGATTGTGGCTTCTCTATACTATAGCTGAAATGCTTCTATACATAGTAATATTCATATATAGTTAATTCCATTTGTTTTTTTTTCAAGTTTACATGAAAATCAGATTTCAAACACTACTCTAAACAAAGGGTTTCTTTAAAGGAAACAATATAAATGTGGAAGAGAAACTATGTTTGATAGTTTAGGGTTTATGGGATTTGAAATTCTAGCATAATGGATTCTTTGTATGTTTTGACAGTGGTCGTTTACAGGACGTGATCCCACACCGTACGAGCATGAGTACGCAGGCAGGAAGGGCTTAAACGCCCTTACAGACATCTTGAGTCCTCGTGGCAGCATGGTTAGTATTAGGGTTTATTCTTTTCTGTTTATTGTATTGTTTTATAAATGTCGCTATATGTTTATACTTACAAAAAGCTATCTTATTGTTTTTTTTTTGCAGAATCCGACAGATACGTCGCTTCGACGCAATGAGATGTCTGATTAGACGACGTCAGTTTAGCCATAGCTAGATAGCATTAGATTCTTTTTGTCATAGATTATGTATCATGAGACGACTTTTATACGTCTTTTTGAAAACCATGTATATTTTTTAAATAATGACAATGGTTTGTAACTATTACATTTGCAATGATTAACAATCAAGTGATTTTGCCTATGTGTACAATTGTTATTGATTTACTTTCATCAATTCATGCTTGTCATCTTTGTATCTTTATTTTGCAAACAATATGTACGATGGATGATGCAGTTAATAATTATATTGTCTTGTGGGTGACTATTTTGGGTCTATATTTACCTTTGCACTTTTTTTCAAAGGTATTTAGACAAATGAAACATTCAATATGGTTGATGGGTGGTAGGGAATTCAATGCCCTGCCACCAAAATTTTTTAATCTCGAGCGTCGCTATGACCGTCGCTATATTAGGCTCTGCAGCGTCGCTATAGGCGGCGATATTGATGGCCCTACAACGTCGCTATAGGCGTCGCTATATAGCGACTCTTATAGAGACTAGCATAGGGATGTCCCCGTATTGACGCTCTTAACGATGCCGGGGGTTATAAAAACCCTATATATTTCCGTCGCTAAAAGCGTCACAAGAGCACACAACCTCTTGTAGTGAAAAAAAATGAATAAACTGGCTTGTCATGTGATAAAGATATTACAAAATCCACAATAATCTAGCTTTTGGTGGCTCTTGCTAACTAATTTGCTAGCAATTTTCATAGTCTTTTTATATAAAAAAACAAAAGAAAGTTTTTTTAACCAACTCATGTGATTAAGTTCCTTATAAAGATTTCTCTTCCACATTTATATTGTTTCCTTTAAAGAAACCCTTTGTTTAGAGTAGTGTTTGAAATCTGATTTTCATGTAAACTTGAAAAAAAAACAAATGGAATTAACTATATATGAATATTACTATGTATAGAAGCATTTCAGCTATAGTATAGAGAAGCCACAATCTAATTATAAAATCTTCAAGGATACCTATAAAACTAACAAGTGTTAACTGTAAACACACCATAGGTCATATTTGACCTCCGAGGACGATAATAAAATCTCTCTCTCTCTCTCTCTCTCTCTCTCTCTCTCTCTCTCTCTCTCTCTCTCTCTCTCGCGTGCAGCACAATAAGCTCAAAGATGCAAGCTTGCTAAAAAAAACAAAAGAACACTTGAGTTGGAAGCACCAGGGGACCCGGCGGGGGGGGGGGGGGAGGGGAGTTGAGAAAGAAAGCGCTTATTACAGGCAAGACACATGCACACACACACACACACACACACACACACACACATCCCTTATTGCGTGTGTTGGAATTAATGGTCCTTCCCGTCGACCCGCGTTGGCCCCTCAGCTTGCGTTCGTGAGCGTCCATTGGTGGAGCAGCTCTGTGCATCGCCAACGGCATTGAAGCCACCAGCAGCGCCACCAGCAGTGTGGGGGTCACCACTTCTTACCTACCACATTGCCTCCTAGTTTGATTTGAATGGAGATGGTTGCGCAAGGTGTTCAACCCTCTCTCTCTCTCTCTCTCTCTCTCTCTCTCTCTCTCTCTCTCTCAATGTGTGTGTGCATTCTTTGTTTATGCATTGAGGCGGTCCGGGGCGGGCAACAAGAAGAGCAACCTCTAGACACCCTTCAAGGCTCCCGTGCTGCTCAATGGGGCTGGGGCACAATACAACACAAACCAAAACAACAAACCCACAGCCAAATCCCAACTACACAAGGGGCACCACCTAGTTTAAGAGCGAACTAGGACGCAAAAGAGGAGAATCGTTAGAGCAACCCACAAACAAGCAAGGAATTTACACTAACCCTAACACCAATGGAACACTCTCACACACTAAAACACGAGAGAGAGAGAGAGAGAGAGAGAGAGAGAGAGAGAGAGAGAGAGAGAGAGAGAGAGAGAGAGAGAGAGAGATAGTGCTCGGGCTGCTTTGAAACGTATCGTCAATGATCAAGCAAACACAACTATATATTTAAGAAAGAGAGAGAAAGGGGGAGGGGGTGCTTGTTGCATTAATACCTTCTTACAAATCTGTCATGACAAATCAAAGTAAGATTAGTATGTGTTCAACATAGCTTGCGTAAATTTCACCACAACACATCACAAGAAAAGCCATCCCAATCACTGTCTTAAGGCCAGGGGAGTCCTCTCCACCCTGTCGCCCTCTTACAGTATGTGGGATTTATGGCTAGATTGATGACAACACCAGAGACAAGCTATCAAGAACTTAACAAAAAACACCAAGACACTTACGCATCATTGTTGTCCATTACTTCACGTTGGAAGGGAGACAAAGTATCCAAGCTTAGTCCAAATCCACCCTCCTTGATTCAGCAAATGTTGGGCTTACACTAGTAGGAGAAATGATAGATTTCCTACTCTCAATTGAATGATCACTCTCTCTCTTACAATGGCATAGAGTTCCCTTGCTAACCCCCTATTACAACACATGCACATGCATAAGACCATTAATGAGCTTCCACTCAAGTGCTCCTTCTAGAGAGGTTGAGCTTGGCTTCTCAAGCTATAGCATAGTGCTCTTGCTTATGGCTCCCCCCTTTTGTGCTAGCCACACCCTCCTTTTATAGCAATTTTGAAGGCTAGGGTTACTCCTCTAACCATGGTTGGGTTAGATTTTCAGCCATTTATCTAATTTATTTTGCTTGGAATTATCAAGAAGTTGGTGGGGAAAGAGAGAGGAGAGAAATGGAGGTGATAGGACTTTTCATAGTGGGTTAGTGTTAGTAGAGTTAGTATTAATTTATAAATGGAATTGGATAATTTACAATGGGAGTATCCATGTAGGATACAAATAAGGAAGAAAAACTCTTAAGAGGTAAGAAAAGGTGGATTTCTTACAAGGTTGATGCTCCAAGTGTCTTGAGTAGGGCCAATTTTGACGGTACATTTTTTCTCCACTCTTGACCTTCCTTGAGAGACAAGGTAATTGAAGCTGAGTAATCAACCACCATGATGCTGTCTTTTAAGAGAAGAGGCTGAATTTTGTGGTTTTTTTGATAGATATGGGTAAATTGGAGGAGGAAAAATGAGACTAGGTGGTCAATTTTGGAATGGAATTGTGTGTGGGAGGTATGAGTTCACCATGGTTTCTCTTATTCTTCAAGGTTGAGGAGAAGGTGAGTAGGGTGCAGAGAGGAGTGGTGAGAGAGGTGGGGATGATGAGTGGAGAAGTGTGTGTGAAAGAGGAAAATGATAAAGTGGAAGAGAGAGTGTGGCTGCATAGCATGGGAAAACTGGGGTCCACTAATAAAATCATAGCTCACAGCTCGTAGCTCAAAAATATATGAAAAAAATTGAGGCAAAAGTTCAGCCCACGAGCTACAACTTTTGTTTGTATCACCTTTTCAAATTCGGAGAGCAAGTGAACTTTAAAAATTTAGCAAAACCGATCGTTTTTTTCCACTGCAAAGGTCCTTGTGGGGTCCTTCTTTGGATGATTCTTTTGAATACCTCCAAGAGTGAGCCCTCCATAGTGCATGTATGCATGCCACCTACCCTTGACCTTATTTGGTAGGTCTATAATTGAAGATATAATTGAATAGTACAACTAAGAAAATCAAATATTGAGGGGTCTAAAAAATATGTACATGTCAAATATAAATAATATAAGTGGAAAAAATATAAAGGGGTCAAAAGAAATCTCTCATTATGAGGCTACCATAAAAAGATAAATATTTTTTGGTGTTCTAATTTTTTAGAAAAAAAAAACAAAATAGATGTAGGAAGGGAAAAATCACAATAGTGAAAAAATATACACATAAATAAAACTAGTTTTTTTGGATTTTTGTTGGGGTGGAGTTACACCAAATATAAGAGAAGCTTACATGAAAATATTTCTATATGGAATAAAGATTATGAAAAATGGTAAGAAAAATTGTGGTAATGGTGAGGCAATGTACACAGCATAAATAGCACACACCTAGGTAGAAATATTTAAATAAATACCAAAATAATTATGAAAAAATCTTTTATTTAGGCCCTATATACAAAGAAATATTTACATACGCATGGGCCATAATATACTTATATTTTTTATTTTTTATTATTTTTTTGGCTCAACTAGTCCAATGACTAGCTAATTGAGGGTTTTTTAAGAAGATATGGGAAAAGTCCCGTGACTCACGCACGTCTATGTACAGTGAAATGGTAGGGATAGCCACAGTGTTTGGGTGATTTTGGTAGGGTGAGGTAACTCACTGTGGCAATTACAAAGAGCCAAAAAAACGGCTATCAGCATGTGTGTGTGTGTGTGCGCGTTTTTGGTTTATGCATGTGTGTGTGCGTTTTTGGTTTATGCATGCTCTCTCTCTCTTTTCCTCTCTCAATGTGTGTGTGCTTTCTTTGTTTATGCATGTGTGTGTGCTTTTTTTGTTTATGCTTCTGCTCTCTCTCTCTCTCTCTCTCTCTCTCTCTCTCTCTCTCTCTCTCTCAAAAACACAATGTGTGTGTGTGTTTGTGTGTGAGAGAGAGAGAGAGGGAGAGAGAAAGAGGAGAAGGTAACATGAGAGTGAGGAGAGGGAAGGAGAGGAAAGGAGCATACCTGGCTCTCCTTCCTGTCCTCGTGTGTGTGTGTATGTGTGGAGAAGAAAGAGAGAGAGAGGGAGAGCGTTACCTTGCTTGCGTGAGCACGCGTTGAAAACTCAGATATAAGATCTAAGTTTTCGGATGCTCTCGGTTATTCTTTTTAGCCGTGGCGGCGTTGCTATAAGCGTTACTATAGGCGTCCCTATGAGCGTCACTATGGTACAAGTAACATAGCGACGCTGTGCTTTTTCATGTTTGAGCGTCGCACTACAAGCGTCGGTACTATTAAGCACCTCTTGTAGTGTTTGTGTCTATGTTTATTATTGATTCTTTTTATGAATGTACACTATATTTTTTTTTAGTAGATTGGGGTCAATGACTTGTAGTTTGCAATTTTTCTCATTATAGTATGTAGTTTGCCAATATGAGACCCATTTTGAGTAGAGTGCATGTGCACACACACAAAACACACTAGCAATGCTATTGAGTTGTAAGAAAGACAATAAAGATCCAGCTGAAAGCAAGCTATAAATATGGCAACTAAGAAATGGGTTTAATGGGGAGAGAGAGAGAGAGAGAGAGAGAGAGATTCTATTATCATTAGCAGAGCTCAAATATGATCACAATGGAGATCCCACCCTGTGGTTGGGATCTCACCCTGTGGTAATGAGAGTCACAATGGAGATCCCACCCTATGGTTGGGAGAGGAAAGTGTGTAGGTCTAGGTCATGGTTAAAAATGTGAGGGAAGCAAGTTCGGATTTGACCAAACTGTAAGCACTCTAGCAGTGTGTGGTACTCAAAATCTCAAAATTGTAGTGAGCAAAATGTGCACAGTCGATTTGAATCCTCTCCATTGCCCCAATGCCTTGTCTCACATTGAAAGGAGCTAGTGGGAGCTAAGCCGAATAGTTGGGATAGTGTGTATTGCTGAAAGGGGATAGGGTCAAGCATGTTAGTGTGAGTATGGTTTCCTCTTTCAGCAAAGACCACACATCAACTCCATAAAGAAGAACCGGTGTCAACAATGTGTCTAAAAGGTACTTCTTGAGAACCCAACATTTGATGTTTCCCGCATTACACATATTCTCAAATGCATAGTATTCTCTCTTTCCCTCTTCCAAATTATGCATAGCATTCACGCCACTTGTGATTGGCCGGAACCTCAAGGAAAGTGTTTGTGTCTCATTGATGTACACAATGCATGGATTCTCCTTATGGTTGTTTTTCACAAGCATAACCTTTGTTTTGGATTCATTCACAATTAGCCCACTATGCAAGCAAAAGTTCTCAAGAATAACCATAAGCTTGAGTGTCATGATATTGAGATTGTGATCGATCGTTGTTGCCATCCAGAGACTGAGAGTGTGATTGTGATTGAGATTGACAGTGAGAGTGTGATTGAGATTAAGATTGTGCACAAGATTGAGATTGCGATTGTGATTGGAAGTGAGAGTGTGATTGAGATTCAGATTGAAATAGCTTCGGGGTGGTCGCCGAGAGGTTATGAAACAACCTATGCTCTTCTTGTAATAATTACCTTACATACACACAAACTCTTTATTTGATCTATTTATTCTACGCACTCTGTAGTTTTCAATATCAATGTATTTCGCTTTCCCATGTCGCATCACAATTAAAATGTATTGCAAACCAATTTGTAGTATGAAATAGTACATAAACTTAAGGGCACACTTGAGAGAGAGAGAGAGAGAGAGAGAGAGAGAGAGAGAGAGAGAAATAGAAAGAGATAACCGATGTTATTCATACAGGTGGAGTGCGGAGGAAAATTCTCACTGCACTTTTTTCCCGGTGATCACAACTTTGGGCACATAAAGTGTGTGTGTGTGTGTGTGTGTGTGTGTGTGTGTGTGTGTGTGTGTGTGTGAGAGAGAGAGAGAGAGAGAGAGTGGATCTTTTTCATGTAGGTGGAGTGAGGAGGAACATACTCATTGGACTTTTGACCATGTGAACACAACTTTGGACACACACACACACACACACACACACACACACACACACACACACACACACACACACACACAGAGCTTACTTAGGGAGAGTGAAGAGCACTAGGGTTGAGTCAAAAATGGAAAAGTTTTTGACATGGAATACATGGGTGATGCATCAGATACTAGGTATGCGTATCCAGTGTGATAGGTCAAAGAAGATGCTTTACTTATCTCACGAAGAGTATATTGACAAGGTGTTGCAACGTTTCCATATGGACAGAGGAAAGGCATTGATGACACCATTGCCATCATATGTGAAACTAAGCAACTAAGATTGCCCACAGTATGAGGTGGAAAAGTTAGAAATGGATACGGTGCCGTATGCGTCTTCATATGGGAGCTTGATGCATGCAATGATTGCTACACGTCCGGATATTGCATTTGCAGTGGGAGTGGTTATCAAATGTATGTCAAATCCCGGCAAGAAACATTGGGAGGCAGTGAAAGATATCATGAGATACTTAAAACATGCAAAGAGTATGCGCATATGCTATGGTAGTGAGGATTTGATCTACATCAGGCTATGTCTTTACATTGGCAGGCTGTGCCATATCATGGCGATCTCGATTACAAGATTTTAGTACATAGTCTACTACAGAAGCTAAGTATGTTGCAGAAAATGAGGCATGCAAAGAAGCTATTTGGCTTGGTAGATTGGTAGAAGACTTGGGAATCAAAGTAGATATGCCAGATTTATATTGTGATAGTCAAAGTTCTATACAATTGGCAAAGAATCCAGTGTTCCATTCGAAGACTAAGCATATTGATGTGAAATATCACTTCATTAGAGAAGTACTTGAAGAGAAGCAGATACAACTGATGAAGATCCACACCAAGGACAATCCTGTTGATCTACTCACA
The DNA here is from genome assembly GCF_014529385.1 of Adiantum capillus-veneris. Lineage (NCBI taxonomy): Eukaryota > Viridiplantae > Streptophyta > Polypodiopsida > Polypodiales > Pteridaceae > Adiantum > Adiantum capillus-veneris. Next base: position 50,373,401 of record NC_140945.1, read on the forward strand.
AAGGGACTTTTAGGAGAAAGCTTTGTGCATTATCGTGAGTTATTGGGCATTGTATAGATGGCAGCCATGTAAGTCTTCGTACATTTATGTTCATAGATTTACAGTTATGTAAAGTGCCACATTGGACTTTAAGTGGGAGGTTCTTGGGATTAAAGCCCAAGTGACCTCTTATATGGATATGGCCGCCCGCCTGCCTAACTCGCTTATCACTAACTCTTTGTATATACTCCCTTATACTTGTGTGAATAATAAGATTTGTGTGATAACCCTTCAACGATTTCTCTGCGTACTGTGTAAGCTCTTTGCTGTGTATATTTGTGTGTGTGTGTGTGTGTGTGTGTGTGTGTGTGTGTGTGTGTGTGAGAGAGAGAGAGAGAGAGAGAGAGAGAGTCGATCTAAGCTCTGCTCTGCAACTTCATTTGGATTTCTCCTCTCTTATGGGAGAGAGTCTTCTTTTGGGGTCCCCTCAAGATGCCTCCTAAGCTCTCTCTCCTATTGGAGAGGAAGGGAAATCCCATAAAGACGAAGTTGTTGAGTAAATTTGGCTTGCAAAGCAAGGTTACTCATAGCTTGTTGCAGCTTAGTAACAAGATAATTCACAAACATGGGGGCATCATCATTATAGCAAATTCAAGTGCAAAATCAAAGTTATCAACGTTCCTTCTACTCTCTTGGTTATTGTCATCCATGTTAACAAAACTTGTGTACTTACATAGTATATGCTTTGGAAATTCAAAACCCTAGTTGCCACTTCTCTTAGCCTTTGAAAATCAACACTTAAGTATCTACACCCACGGCTCAAGTTGGTTAATTATAGAGAGTAGTGGAGTGGGTCTAATATTGACGAGTTGCCGAGGGCTATCTCCTTTTGGACTCCTTATGGCTCAATAATGGTAAAGACGTAGGCAAGTTTTAAAAAAATCCATTTATTAAGACCAAAGCTCCCGAGGTGTGCACTATATCCAAAATAGCAGGCTAAACAAAACCAATAATAGATCCCAGTCCCACTTTCCCTAATGTAGTTAACAAAATCCATTAATAGGCTACTCAAGGACCTCTCTTCTTAAGCAAAAAAAAGTGAAACCAAATGATGTCATACCAATGTAATGGAAATGGCCTATGAACTTTGAGAGTAGAACAAATTAGAGAAAGCACTTTTGTGAGATTACTTTGTGAGCAGAGAGGGTGAACTTAATTGATGGTAGCAACAATGTAAACAAAGTATTTAGTTAACTTGGCATAAACAATACTTTTTCTAGAGAGAGTGTGTGTAGAGAACATGAAAACAATTGAGGACCGGATTTATGCGGAGCCGGTCCCCCTCCAATAGGCATTTATATCATAGATTCTCACATCAATAGAGACTTGGTACAATACAATCTTTGTGTTTCTTGTGACCTAGGTGATGCAATGAAGATGGAAAACTTCATGCATCACGAGAATAACATAAACTTTGCAAAAAGAATTAATTGTCCCAAGTCCTCAAACACCTTCGAAGGTGGAGAGAGCTAGTAATGAATGAGGGTAAGAAACATTCCAATAGGAGAAAGAAATAGTTCTTCACTTATCATAATTCCTCTTGCTAGCATACATAATAGCATAGTAATGAAGATGGAGAAGATGGCAAGCTTAAGCATTGAAGCATGTCTCTTGGTTGGATTTGCATTGCATAGCCAAGAATGTTAGTGTAGGCTCTAAACTTCTTTACTACCTTGGATAAGTAGATGGGCTCTTGTACTTTGCACTTCACACAATGAGAGTGTGTGTGAGTGTGTGTGGGAGAATATACCCCTCAAGCAACCCCATAGATTGCTTTGATTGACCCCCCTTGTAGCTCATGCTTGAAGCTCATTGGACCCCTACAAGATCGGCCAATCACATGCAGGATGCATTACAACCAACAAGGGTCACACACATGATATGAAACTAACTCTCTCTCTCTCTCTCTCTCTCTCTCTCAGCAATGTGGATAACAATCGCTGTATTTATAGACATTTAAACCTGGCCCATAGTTTCACTCTTAAAATTCAAAGAATGAAATACCCCATAATTGGTAAGAGGCCCATCAAGAAAATGTCTCTCCCTATTTCAGGTGCCAATTTTAGGGTTTTTTTTTACTGTGATTTAACCTGCCTTGAAGCATTTATCAAAGTGTCGACATGTGAAAAATGTTAGCTACCTTTTAAAAATATCCCTTGGTGAGATGGAGTCCCTATGAGCTTGAAAATAAAATCTCTCTCTCTCTCTCTCTCTCTCTCTCTCTCTCACACACACACACACACACACACACACACACACACACACGTGTGCATAGACTATGCAATGGTCTCTCTCTCTCTCTCTCTCTCTCTCTCTCTCTCTCTCTCTCTAACGTGGATAACAATCCCTAATTCTTTTGCATGCATGTCTTCAATGCGAGGCATCTCTCTCCCAGGTTGACACATGAATAGGCGAGTGTTTTTCTTTTTCTCTCTCTTAAAAAAAATACAAACTTTGATACATCTTTAAATAAAAAGATCAATATTAGTCTTGAAAGAAGTCTCTTGAAACAATTAAGCCAAATATTTATTCAAAAATATTTTTTTATTAAATAAGTCAATCTTCACTAAAATTACCTTTTTTTGTTATGTGTATTTTGACTTTACATTGTCAAAATGTTTTCACTTCCTAGAAGTTGACCTTTTACTTTCACATTTTAAATCTTACCTTATTCTACTTGAAGTAGAAAGTCTTTTCACTTTACACTATCAACATGTCAACACCTTTTTCATATAAGCTACCTTTTACTTTAACATTTATAATCTTACCCTTCAATTTTGCTTTCAAATTGGATGTTTTGTAAGGTTTTCTTTGAAATGAACCAAAGAGTGACACTTGGAGGCCCTCTTCTTTCTCAAAACTTTTAAGCCCCATTATATATAGTATAGATGTAGATGAGTTTAATATATTGAGAGAAAATATGTTCTCTTCTTTTTAAATAACACACTTGAGAGATATTTAATAAAAAACAATGAATAACATATAGTCTGCCAATAAACAATACAATAAAAACGTTGTCAAAATTGAAGTTTTTATCAATATTAGTGATTTTTTTTCATATGTTTTAGATGGACAAGATTAAAATCAGTTCAAAAAATTGTGAAGATCCAAAAATAGTTTTTATGAGTTGCGACCTAAAAGTTACATTTGTAGCCAAAATAAGAGATTTTTTGCAATTTTATTTGTTAAAACTTGTAGATCGAAACTATTCCCTTCGTTTTGAGTACCTAAAAGTCTATATTAAGAGTTTGTATGACAAAGTTATGGCGGAAACAAATTCTCAGCTGCAATAGGATATCCTGTAAGTAGCAACAAGTAAGCTTACAAACATATATACACAGGTAATATTTTTTCTTTTAACTCCAACCAATAAGTGATTGTACTCTTTTATGATGGTACAAAATTATGTTTTATACTTTTATTATCATGTTGAATTGGTTGCACGAGTGTGTTGTTTTGGCTATTTTGTACACATTGAAAAAACCAATGCGATATCTACTTATCAAAGTGAAACGGGATTTGTGCAAGGTTAAATTATATTAAGATTGTGATCATTTTGTGACCCGGATTATGATTGTCATCGCCATCCAAAGGTTGAGATTGCGATTACAATTGAGAGTGAGGGTGTGGTTGACATATAAATTGTGCACAAGATTGAGATAGCTTGGGGGCGGTTATGAAATGAGCTATCCTCTTCTTATAATCATTATCTATAGATTTTTTTATTTCATCTATTCACTCTACGTACTATATATTTTTCTTATTCATCAATCTCTCTTGTGTTGCATTGAAAATTGGGAATGGGGAATACATCTGGCACACAGTGCAACACACCTCTCTATAGCCCATGATACACACATCACCCCTAACCACTACAATTCACCGAAAAAACTCACAGTCTCACAGACAAATCACAGTTTGCACACCACAATATGCACATACTTGATGCGACAACACAAATGAAACACAAACATAGCCCAATCATGTTGTGCAACTTAATTTAAAGCCTTCACCACACACACAATCTCTCTCAATCCTTGTCTCCATAACACACCACCATGAGGGCACATCTGCCAACATACTCTCGGACACACATGCACACAACAAAGAAGAAAAGGGGCAAGGGGGACTCGACATGAGTTTCACAATGATAATGGATTCACTTTGCAAAACATGACCAATTACACAAGATAGATTCAAGCTGGAACATCGTCGGTGAGCACAATACATAGCGTGCTAGCCCTCCTAGCTCTACTTCAGCATGACAACTCCATAGCCGCTTCTCAATAATACCCAGACCGGCTCAATGCTCTATAGAGAAGCTTCGACGGTTTCCAAAACCAAAAATGGGCCTAAAAACTATTGGAAATGCATGTGAACTCCCTTTTATAGGGGCTTTATAAAAAAAAATTAAAAAGAAAAAAATATTGTTTTTCTTGATCGTGGAATCCACCACTTGAGCTCACTTTAGAAAGTTCCATCCGAGACACTCACTTAACTTACCCATGTTTAGTATTGTATGCATGACCCAGACACAAGGCCGACTTTCCACTCTCTACTCTCTCTTCCACTGCATGGGATCCACCTCACGGGACTTGGCTACTCCCCTTCCACATGACTGACCCCTAGCAGCAATGAAGGTGCCCTCGTTTCTCCCCAAGGTCTCCTTCAAAAAACAATTGTCCCTTATGGGTGCAAGAAACCACCCCACCGGGTTTGTCACTTCATCACTGCCTAGCGCTCTGCCGCTGTCCTTGCCCACACTACTATGCAAGGTCAACTGTGCCAAAACCTGCTAAATGTTGCCCAAAGTAGGACCGCCTTAGGTCGCCACATCAACTTGTGCAAAGTCAAGCCTTGCCGACAGCCATATCTCATGGACCCCAAGCTCTCCACTCCTCATTTGATACCCCAAGTGGGCTCACACTTTAGGTCCTATATACCACCACTTTCTCTCCTACTTGTGCATGTGGGATTGATCTTGGGTATGTGGTGGCTCCTGGTTGACTGCCTCCTTGAGCTCCAAAATTCCATCCCAAAAAAACTTCACAAAGACCCAAAAAACTCCAACTTTTGACCCTCGTTCTTAGCTTTGTTGACTCTTGCATTGTGACCCAATTTCCAAGCATATCTCATTCCCGATCACGGTTGGTACCAATCTTGAAGCATTCCCACCCCATCCGGAACTCCAACCAATGCAACAAAAACGCAAAAAATTATGTGGAACCCTGCGTTGACCACGGTCATATCTCATTGTCTAGGCGCGCGAATGACAAGCAATCACTTTGTTTGACTTCACACAATGCATACAACATCCTAGAACCCCATCAAGCTTCAAAAATCACCAGATGGATCATTCTCATAAGCAGTCAAAGTGGCCCAGAACCGACCCCCCTCAAACCTTCATTTGCTAATATCTCTCTCATCCTAGCTTCAATTGTGGATCTAAAAAGACTAACAGGCTCCATAAATCAAGCACTACATATCTGTAGCTCCAAACTGACTCATACTATATGGCACCACATGCCTTGTCTGGCTAGAATCTGAAATCCTCTCTAGCTTTAAAGCTCCATATCTTGGGTTTTGTGGCTCTGTTTGATGAGACATCTAGACCTCTGTGTAGACCACTTCAAGCTCTTCATATCCATTCCAAAATCTAGCACCTTGAATCTCCTTCATCTACCACACTGTCAGGCCCTTTATGGAGTCCATATGGTCTAAAAAGTCACATCAACCACAGGCATTTATTTCTACTTGTCTACCCAATCTCTTTGTAGATGCTCTAGCCATTTTCCATGTACCTGCTTGCCTGTATATCCCTCTAGGTACCACTTTCTCTTCTTGGTTCTCCCTTTTGCTAGAGCCTCCGCTTTGTGATATGACATCGGGCCCTTAACATCCACCTTATCTCACACTTGTTCATGCAAGCAATCCAAAAATTGGTTCATCTTTAGACAATCCAAAATTTTAGCAGCAATTACCTTGACTAGCTTTACTGAAAAAAGGGCTTTGAATTCCCATGTGAATGCTTGAAAATTGGCTTCTAGACTCTGCTTCAAGCCATCCAGCTTTATCTTTTACTCGTCTAGCTGCAAATATGCTATAAAAATGCTTCAAAAATCCTCTAACATCGCTTCATGATCAGTATTTACTTTGTCAAGAAGTTCATCAAAACAATGCTTTTCTTTTCCATGTACCAGAAGCGAGAAAACTTCGACCGCATCAACTTCCGTTGATGCACTACTTTTGAGTTCTTGTAGCCATACCTCCGCGTCTTCAACACCTATAAAGATCAAAAATCTCGATCATGCCATGCTAACAATACTTGCTCTTCAAATCCTCTACCTTTGACATCAGTAAAACCGGGCCCTCGTCAACGTCAGTTAGGAGCATCAGCGAGATCCTCAGTGGGGGCACCAGAAGATGGGAAGGGGGAAAGGGGAACACATTGGACACACAGTCAACACGCCTCTCTATAGCCCAAGATACACACAACACCCCTAGCCACTAGAGTTCACCTTCTAAACTCACACCACTCAAAAGCAAAACACCATTTTCACACCATCGTATGCGCACACTGGATGCAACAACACAAACATAGCCCAAGCATCTAGTGCAGCTTGATTCACAACCTTCACCACACACGCAATCTCTCTCAATCCTTCTGTGCATAACACACCATTGAGGGGGCATAGCTGCGGACACACTCTCAGAAACACACGCACACAACAAAGAAAAGAAGGGGCAAAGGGGAATCAACACTAGATCCACACTCTAAGTGATCACAACCCATAGCTTGGTAGCCCTACCGGATTTCCTTTAATTCACGACAACTCCATAGTCACTTCTTGACAATACACACACCACCTCGAAGCTAAATAGAAGAGCTTAATGATTCCCAAAAAAAAAAAAAAGGGCCAAAAAAGCCCTTGGAAATGCATGTAAACTCCCTCTTATAAGGGGCTTAACAGAAAACTTAGAAATAAAAAATCTTGTTTTTCTTGCTCGTGGAATCCACCACTTGAGCTCACTTTAGTAAGTTCCATGCAATACACTCACTCAACCCACCCATTTATAGCATGAACCCGCCACTTGGCAAAATTTCCACTCTCTATTGTCTCTTGCACTACATGGAATCCACCTCATGGGCCTTGGCTATTCCCCTTACACACCGTTTCCACATGAATGACACCTAGGGGCAACAACAGCACCATCGTTGCTCCCCTTGGTCTTCTTCAAAAACTAATTGTCCCTTATGAGGACGGGAAACCACCCCACCTATAGGGTATGCAATGTCATCACCGCCTGGCACTCTGCCGCCGCTGTTGTTCACACTATTGTGTGTTATCGACTCTGCCGAAACTTGCCAATAGTTGCCCAAAGTAGCGCCGGCTCATGTGGCCACATCAACCTGCACACATCTGAGCATTGCCCATAGCCATAGCTCACAGACCCCAAGCTATCCACTCCTCATGTGATACCCTAAGTGAGCTTACTCTGTCAAGTATTTTTTGGATGAGCATAAAGTCACCAATTCATGCTAAAAAGGTTGCCCTGTAGCCTTGTGTATATATGTGTAGATAGCAGTCCTAAGTGACCACGTAGAAATTCATGTACAAAGGTGTGATTTTTCCAAGCTAGAATGCTGATTGTTTGGATTGTTTGAGACTCCAAAATATGATTTTTAATAATTATTTTCAGCCGTGCTTTATAGCTCATGAATCGGACTTATACATCATCAATTATGAGCATCCAAAGGAGGTGGTCTCAAATTAGAAGATAATTGTGGGTGCATGCGAGAAGGGCAACTCGGACAACTTGGGGTTCTAACATTAGAAATGCTGAAGTTTTACATTTTTGGAGATAGCCAAGGTGATGTCCTTAGAGCCATGTGTTACGGTGCATCATTCAGTGACCAAAGTAGCAAGCTATGCCTCGGGGAAAATTGTCCAAGAAGTTCTCTTGCTTGAGGGAGAAGCTAGATTTTTAGGAAGTTGAGAAGCTTGAGGAAGTTTCCATGTGGCATGGCTATATAGGGCACATTGGGTGCCCACTAAGGTGTATAAAAGTTGAGAGGAGCTCTCTCAAGGCTTGGCTATGGGGGCTCATGGGCTCATGGGGAAGGGAATGGTGCAATTTTCAGTCCACACTCAGATTCCCAAGAGCTTGGCCACTTGGCCCACCCCATTCCTTGGTCCAAAGGGTCACCAACAACACACTTTTTGCTAATAAAGGAGCCAATTAAAATATGCCTTAAGAGAGGGTCTTGTCGGCTAGCAAGAGAGAGAGAAAATCCTTGGGGATAAAAGATAAGAAGGCCCCCATTTTTATAGTTGCAACACCTACACAACTTCTAGAGAACTCATTTTTTAGCAAGAAAGAGTGCACCCCCGACTTCGAGCGGTCATAACTCTTTCATCCTTCATCTGTTTTTTTTCTATGGATACTCTACGTATTGACATCTCCATGAGACGAGCTTTGTCATGATGTCCCCTTTTCTCCTAATTTTGAGTGTGTTCCATGCTTGAAGGGTTTTTCATAAATCACTAAAGGTGTTTACCACAGGTGTTTTCGGTCGTGCAATAGTTCTTCCTTCCGACGGTGTGGCTCGTGCAAGGCTATAGAGGCATTTTTTTTCCTTCATGTTTGCACACTAACAAAATTTTAGGTCTTATACACCACCCCCTGCTCTTCTACTTGCAGATGTGGGATTGAGCTTGGCCACGTGGGGGCTCCTCGTTGACTACCTCCTTGAGCTCCAAAATTCCACCTAAAAAAAAGACCTTACAAAGCCAAAAAAACTCCAACTTTTTGCCTCCTTGTGTGATCTACCGATTCTTGCATTGTGACCTAATTTCCAAGCCGCAAATCCATGCTTGTAGATCCCATTCTAGAACGCAGCTTCTACCACACTTGAAGCATTTGGACCCATTGGGAACACCAACCAATGCGACAAAAACACAAAAAGAATCATATGGAACCCTGTGGTGACCACGGTTGTCACAACTCAACTGGACATATCTCATCATCCAAGCACCCGTTTGACAAGGAATCAACTCTTGTTGACTTCACACATTGCATACCACATCCTAGAAGCCCATGGATCTTCAAAAATCAAGATATGGATCATTCTCACAAGAAGCAATCAAAGTGGCATAGAAATGGACCCCGTCAAACCTTTATTTGCAAATGTCTCCTCATCTGGCTCCAATTGCAGATCTAAAAAGGCTAGTAGGCTCTATAAATCAAGCACTACACATCTATGGATCCAAACTGACTTGAAATACCTCACACCACATGCCATGTCTGGCTAGAATCTGTAATCCTCTCTAGCTTTAAAGCTCAATATCTTGGGCTTTGTGGCTCTCTTTGAAAAGCCATCTAGAATAGTTTGTAGACCACATCAAGTTATTCATATCCATGCCAAAAACCAGCACCTTGAACCTCCTTCATCTATGACCCTATCACACCCTTTCTAGAGTCCATATGGTCTAAAAAGCCACATCAGCCACACACATCCACTGCTACCTGTCTGGCCAAGCTCTTTGTAGCTTCTTTAGCTCTTTTCCATGTATCCTTTGGCCTGTGTATCCTTGCTAGTACCACTTTCTATGGTCGACACACTTTGCATGCGCCAGCATCACAGAAGGACAACTCAACCAACAAGGTTGTAAATTCCAAGATAAAATAGACATGACAAGAAAAACCTTCAATGCCAAATTGGTCCTTCTATAATCCTCTTTTTGAGGATTCAAGCTTACTTTTACCTGAAGAAATGTTTATAGTAAGCTCAAAAATGTAGAAACTCAAGCCATTGGGGTGCACATAAACGCTCTTCTGCATTGTGAAAGTCAAGCTACTGAGCCACAAAGTGAGCAAAGTCTTAGTCCCAAAGCTTCAAGATGTCTTAATAAACTTTGTGCTATGAGTTGTACTTATTAGGCTTACGCTCAAGCTCAAAGACTTGAGCATATCTAAGTTGTGTTGTTCATGCTAGATGAGTTGAGCATAGAGTCAAAGTCTATTAACTTAATCATGGTGGATGTAGAGTCCAACGCTCATGCATAGTGCACAATAATATGAGAGCACATACCCTCAATAGAGAAACCCCTTCTTAAATGGGTTCTCGCTTGTAAAATCATGTCATATGCTTTTATACCTATTCCTTCATTCTGAAGAACCTCTCAAATATCTTTCTTGCACAACATGTTAGTTTTCCATGCATTTATGTGTATGCATATAGGATGTCCCAGCATTGGACATATGCATTAGACACTCTTTTTTGCTTCCACCTATGTACCTTGAGTGAACTACAACAGACAAACCAATGTTCCATCATGCTAATCACACAATTGCTACCGTTTTATTTACATATCCATCAACAAATAATCCCTTCAGTACTTTATTAATATTTACTGCTAATAAGTATTCCAATGATGCACGTATCCCAAAGGCACCATTTTTCCCACAGGGTTTTCTCCCTTTGGTCATCTAGGTATGACACCCTAATTTAGATCTTCATCATTCTACATCTCTTGTAAAAACTCTTACAAATAAACAATAGCCTCACCATTATGTTGCTACAAGAGACAAATTTGACATAGTCTCTTACATTAGAGACAAATTTAAACCAGTAAAGATGAGACAACAAAATGAACCTCATCAGCAAATTCAACAACAAATAAGAAAATCAGTCCATCAACAACCAACCAAAAATCTTTCATCGCCTCTAGGGACACTTCTCAATAGTGCTCAAGGACGGGCACTAAAATCAGAAGGGAAGAATGTTAAGTGTGTCTACATCAGTTAACTAGAGCTGCTAAGGACCAAAGCCTTATGAATGCACATCAAAGATGAACATGAAGAAAAAGAGAAGATTCGAGTAATACATTTTTCACATTTTCCCAAAATGGCCATGCATTATAATTTCTTGATTTATTTGGACATTGTGATAATTGTAACGTGTCATGGATTGAATGATGCGGAGCCTCAAAGGTCTTGGGCACCCGACCATTTCATATTTCAGACCTTATGGCTAAGGTATAAAAGCCAACTTTTGTAAGGGTTTCGTAAGTTTTGGATAATGAAAGTGAGCATATGTTGCAGAATTAACAATCTTGTGAGCTCTCTGTTATTTCAATCTTTTATGTCTCCCTCCTATGGTGTTGCATTGAAAATCTGAGAATACCAATGCGCTCGCATGTTAAAGATCCCTCTTTTTTTGTAAGTTTCTAACGATGAAGTTGTGGTTTTATTCATGTCTGTCTACAAGATATTTTTCTTCCTTACACACCATACACACATCCAAACTGGTTATTGACCATAGAAATAGATAGAGCACATCCTATGGATGTTGGAGCTATATATGGCTCCCTCTACTCAACTTGGTCTCACCTATATATTTGTATCTTGTCCTCAATATGAATCAGTCTTTGGGAGCGTATATGGTGTGTCTCTTGTCTCGTCTCTCTCTTTCTCTCTACATCTCAACATGGTATCAGAGCAGTAACGATCATGCGCCGATTCAATTCATGGTGACAAAACAGTATGTGTATGCGATTTGCATGTAAGATTCAAAAATTGCTACAAATTTTATTTTTGAGCATTGATTCTTGTTAATTGTGGTTGTTTTGTGTTAAGAAGAATATGATTAGTGTTTTGTGTGACGTTTATTGCTAATCAATCTAATCGTTGATTACGTTTTCTTGTTCATGACACCCTGAACTTCATCTCAATTTTTCTCGCTGTTCTGCTCAAAATTTGGAGAAACGGGAAAAGCGCAATGGAGCGTACCGCATATTTTGGCGATAACTTTTTCGAGAAGATTTAGCTTTTTGCTATTCATATTGTGTCCGTCAATCTTGCATCTCCTTGAGCTCTTCGATTTGAGTTCTAGGTTTGCGTCAATCGGAGCTCGCAGCAGAAAGTTATGCTGTTTTTACTGCAATTGAGCTTGACGCAGCTTTCTTCGTCCTACTTCTTCGTGAAGCGTCCGCGATCGTTTTTCTTATTTTGGCGTTAACTTTTTCGAGAAGATTTAGCTTTTTGCTATTCATATTGTGTCCGTCAATCTTGCATCTCATGCCACTCTATTTTGAGGACTCTTTTATTATTAACGTCTCCTTTACCCTGCCGTTTTTGGGTGACGTCTCTTACATTTTTGGAAGTTCCTTGAGCATCCTTCTTACGTTTATCGTTGACAGAACGCAGTCCTCATATCTCTCTCATTCTCAATTGCGGCCTTCACCATATATGGTGTGCAAATTCTGCGATCTTATCTTATACGTCTTCTCGCAACAAGATATGGCTATGAATATTCTCGTCAACGGCTTTCCTTCTGGCCAGCGTTCTGTTCCTCCTTTCCAAGGTCAAGGTTTTCCAGGCTTGAAAGCAAAGATGTTGTTAATTCTTGAAGGCGATGAACTCTCCGATGTTGTTCTTGGAAATCGTGTTTGTCCGCCTCAGCCTGTTGATACGGATAATGATAACGTGCTTATCACTGAAGGACCTATATTTGAAGATTGGAATGTTGCCTATACGGATTGGCAACGACGTGATAAAGCAGCTCGTCGGTATATTCTTTCTGCTCTTACTGATTCCCTTTTGCTTGATATGTACGAACTGCCTACTTCCCACGACGTATGGAAGTACCTTATTGCAAACTTTCAGAAGAAATCTGTCACAGAAATACTTTATTTGAGAGGGTTGCTTAACAAGTTACAATATGAAGTTGGTACTGCCATGACGGGACATATTGAATCTTTCAAATCTATTATTAATCAACTTGCTGCTGCCGGTGATCCTGTTCCACAAAAGCAACTGATTACACTTCTCCTTGATACGGTGAAGGACTCTTCTTATGATAACATTGTTACTATTCTCTCTAATAAAGATGGTCTTGATTTCGACCAAGCCTGCATGTCTTTAATTGAATACTCTCAACGTCAAGAACGTCGTAATGCTAGTCATGAAACAGCTATGATTTCACACGAGGAGACTGAGTCACAACAGATGGAACGGGCTTTTTATGCTCGAAGGCGTCCATTTCAACGAGGAAACCGCAGAGGTGGCCGTCGCGGTAATATTTTCTCTCGTCTCAAATTTCCTAATAAGCAATGTTCTTACTACAACAGAAATGGCCATACTGAAGATGATTGTTGGGCACGTCAATATGATGAAGAACACAATATTACCACAAAACAACCACGTTTATCTAGAGACTCTTCTTCTTCTTCTTGTGAATATTGTGGACGATCTGATCATCCCACTCATATGTGCTATAAGCGTCGATTCGACACAGATCGGAATAGAGCATATGCTACTGAACATCGAAACAACATTGTACCAGAAACAAGCTGCGTCCTATGTTCAGTTGCTCCAGACAGAATACTTTATGTACGCGATGGATCACTTTTTATTGTCGATTCTGGTGCTACAGGAAATATGACATATCAGTCTAAGTGGCTTCATAACTATCATCCACTGCCAGTTCAACGTGTTGTTTATCTTTCCGATGATACTACTTGTCAAGTAAAGGGTATTGGAGACTTATATCTTGGTACCTTATCTTCTTCCACTCGAATTTTGCGAGGAGTATTACATGTACCAGATCTTCAACGTAATCTTCTTTCAGTTGCTAGACTTGTTGATCTTGGTCTGTTTGTTGGATTTGATCATACCAAATGCCGAATTGAGAAAGATGGACAGACTATAGCCACTGCTCCTCGAAATGGTAATTTGTTTGAACTCTCTCTCAACGATGCTGTAGCAAATGTTGTCACTGCTCCAGGTGATCATGATTGCAAAGTATGGCATCACCGTTTTGTTCATGCTGATTTCTCAAAACTCCTTGATCTTCAACGTCGTGATCTTGTTCATGGCATAAATCTTAAAGCCCATCCTCATATGGGAATTTGTGAATTTTGTGCTCTTGGGAAACACAATCGCAAACCCTTTCCTCTTTCAAATACAACTCATTCTCATGACATATTGGATCTTGTTCATACTGATATATGTGGACCTCTACCTTCTTCGAGATCACAATATCGCTACTTCATTACTTTCATTGATGATTTCTCAAGGTATACGACTGTATTTCTACTTAGACAAAAATCTGAAGCCTTATCTGTTTTCAAACAATTCCACAAGGCTGCGGAACTTCAAACTGGTCGTCGCCTTAAGAAGCTTCGTAGTGACAATGGAGGCGAATATGTTTCTCGAGAGTTTGTGAGTTACTGTGCTGACAGTGGAATTCATCATGAACACACTATTCCATATTCGCCTCAACAGAACGGTGTTGCTGAACGAAAGAATCGCACTATTCTCAATGCTGTAAGATGTATGCTGATTCATTCTGTCTTATCTCGTGTTTTCTGGGCTGAAGCTACTTTGACAGCAACATTTATTCAGAATCATCTTCCTACTACTGCACCCTCTGGTAAGATACCCATCACAGCATGGACAGGTGACATTCCTTCTGTATCTCATTTTCGAACCTTTGGATGTATTGCTTATATTCATGTTCCCAAAGAAACACGAACAAAGCTTGATGCTCCTGGTCTTAAAGTTATTTTTATTGGATATTCTGACACTTCCAAAGGCTACAAATTCTATGACCCTTCCTCCAAGAAAGTAATTGTGAATCGTGATGCTACTTTTAACGAACAGCTTATGGGAGGCTCATGGTCCATGGATGATTCTGATGATACTAAATCATTGCTTCAAGCTTTTCCATTTCTTTCAGAAGATGAAACTCTTCCTATAGAGCAACTTTCCTCTTCACGACCATCCATTCCGAATGTCGCCAATGATGATATTGATATTTTTGTTGATCTGCCTATTGATTTTGAACATGGCTCATGTCATGTTTATGATGACGATATTGCTGATAATGCTTTTTCTACTTCCGAAGATCCAGTTACTTATGATGAAGCTATTTCTTCACCACAAAAGGATCAATGGCAAGAGGCTATGGAAGCAGAGTACGATTCTCTTATCTCTAAAGGTACATGGATACTAACTGAATTACCTCCTGGTCGTACAGCTATTAAATGTAAGTGGGTGTATAAGACAAAAGTAAAAGCAGATGGATCTTTTGACAAGTTCAAGGCGCGTTTAGTTGCAAAAGGTTATTCCCAAGTAGCTGGTGTTGATTATCAAGAGACTTTTTCACCAGTTGTTCGCATTACAAGTGTTCGAGTTTTATTGGCATTTGCTGTTCAATTTGATTTAGAAGCTCATCAAATGGATGTGCGAACTGCTTTTCTTAATGGTGACTTGGAAGAGGAAATTTATATGGAACAACCAGAAGGGTTTGTTATTCCAGGTAAAGAAGACCTTGTTGCTCAACTCCATAAGGCACTATATGGTCTCAAACAAGCTTCGCGAGCCTGGTATACAAAATTTGATCTTTTTCTCACCTCTAAAGGATTCATCTCTTGCTCGTCAGACCCCAACTTATACATAAAACGCCAAGGTAGCAGTTTTGTGATTCTTGCTCTTTATGTGGATGATACCATCCTTGTTTCCAATGATTTGGGATTTCTTCAGCAAGTGAAAACGTTATTGTCTTCTGCATTTGATATGGTGGATCTTGGAGAGATTCACTCGTGTCTTGGCATTCAAATCCAACGGAACCGTACAAAAGGTATTTTATTCCTTCGACAGTCAAAGTTTATTGCAGATACTATTCAAAAATTTGGTATGGAATCTGCACATTCAGCCAACACACCTTGTCTTGCAAGCTCTACGAAGAACACTTCTGACAATGGCGGTCAACTTGTCACAAATCAACCTTATGCTAACTTGATTGGATGTCTTCAGTTTGTTGGCATGAACACTCGTCCTGATATTTTGTTTGCTGCTAATTATCTTGGACAACATCTTGCATGTCCTTCTCTTAAGCATTGGTCTGCTGCAAAGCGTGTGTTGAAATACTTGAAAGGCACTACAGATTTTGGTTTAGTCTATCGACGACAACTCACATCGGATTCTATGCAATCTCTTTCTCTTTTGGGTTACACAGATGCAGACTGGGCAAGCTCACATTTATCTATGCGATCTACTAGTGGAAATTGCTTCTTTATAAATGGTTGTCTTGTTTCTTGGACTAGCAAGAAACAACGTTGTGTTGCAGTTTCTACGACTGAGTCAGAATATGTTGCGGCATCACTTGCAGCTCGTGAGTTGATTTGGCTTCGACAAATGCTAGTTGATATTGGTCACTCTCCTCTTTCTAGCACACCCTTGCGGTGTGACAACCAAAGTGCTATTAGTCTTGCAAAAGACTATGTTCAACATAATAAGTCAAAGCACATTGCTGTCCATTATCATTATGTCAGGTATGAAGTACGCAAAGGAACCATTATGGTTGAACACTGTCCAAGTGACCAGATGATTGCAGACATTTTGACTAAAGGCCTCAACGAGTCACGTTTCATCCTCTTGCGCTCGGAGCTTGGAGTTGCTTCGACCTCACTCTTTCTAGATTAGCTTCTTTGCTATTGTAATAGCTTTGTACATATGACATTGTAATCTTTTAGGTACCATGCACTATGCACACTCCACATTTGCACATTGTGATCTCTAAGTCACTTGAATATTTGTACATAGATGCACAATTCACTTTCACATCATCATCGCTGGTTCATATTTTCACATTGTATAGGGGCTTGGGTTTTTCCCTTGAACTCCCCAAGGGTTTTTTCATCCAAAGCTAGAGACCTTTGTTTGAGTGGGGGTGTTGGAGCTATATATGGCTCACTCTACTCAACTTGGTCTCACCTATATATTTGTATCTTGTCCTCAATATGAATCAGTCTTTGGGAGCGTATATGGTGTGTCTCTTGTCTCGTCTCTCTCTTTCTCTCTACATCTCAACAATGGAAGCTATATAGTTCTTTAGAGTTTGAAATCGATTGACCTAAAATAGGTTGTTTATCTTATGCACGATTTTTCTGAGTGTCAGAAATGACATTTGAGCACATGAGAGCGTTAAAGATACTCTACAAATTCTAAGTTTTGTTGCATTTGGAGCATTGTAACTACATGAAATCAACGTAATAGGCTTCAGTAAACACGTTGTTTGTCTTATGCGTGATTTTGCTAGAGTGTCAAAAATGACTTTTGAGCACATAGGGATTTTGAGAACACTCTACATAAACTAGGTACTAAGTGTGATTGAAAACAGAGCACCGTAGCTATACAAATTCATCCTATTGGGTTTGTGGTAAGGAAAGTGGCTTTTGGTGTCTATTGAGACCGATCTAGGTGAGAGCACACTAGACTTGGGTTAGCTATCTCTTGTAGACTATATGGACTAGTTGCATCAGCTACGTCCCACGGATTGACACTTTATGTCCATGGTTCTCTCTTTGCTAGCATCAATATGGTGAGGCTTGGTAGCCGATCGATAGTATTCTGGTATTTTTTCCACTAAGAGAGCTTGCCACACAAATAGTCATAAACATATCTTATGAATTTTCTTCATAATTAGATGAGTTAAACTTGAAGATAAGAGAGGAATGTGTGTATATGACAAGACAACAAAAGGCAACAAATAAGAGGAGTCTAATTAAGGACACTAAGGACACCTTCATGTATTATAGAGCTACCAACCTTGTGTTTAAGTACATGTGCTTTATTCCAATCAAGGATTTCATTAATGTAATCATGATCAGGTAGTGTTCCTTTTAAACGTCACAATGAAGGTGGACTTTGTCAAATGTATCAAAAATCATTACATCAAAGCTTTCAAGTGCAGACTCTAGAAGAAGCACAAAATACACTCGCCAAAGCAATATTCTTTACTAGAAGTGATGTGGTCATGGTAGATAGCAATCATTGAAAGGCTTCTTGGAAGAAGATCGGTGATTTTGGTCTAGGATTTTCAGCTCATTCTTATCACACGATAAGAAATGTTGTCCTGGACAAATGTTACATTGAAGTCAAACACCGTGTTAGCAAAATAATACTTGGAAATACACTACAAGAGGTTGTGTGCTCTTGTGACACTGTTAGCGACGGAAATACACTGGGTTTTTATAACCCCCGGCGTCGCTAAAACCGTCGCTACGAGAGAGTCGCTATATGCGTTGCTATAAGCATCGCTATATAGAGACGCTCATACCGACGGTCATAGCGACGGCTATAGCGACGTTTACACAGAAGTCTATAGCGACGCTACAGAGCCATAAATAGCGACGGTTATAGCGACGCCCAAGAGAATTTTTTTTTGGTGACAGGGCATTGAATGCCCTGCCACCCATCAACCATATTGTACTTGATTCACTTTTTTAAAAAAGTGCAAGGGTAGATAATAGACCCAAAATAGTCACCCACAAGACGCATTGTTTGCAAAATTGACAAGCGTAAAATTGACAATTGTACACATCATAGGCAAAATGAATTGATTGGAAAATGTAATAATGACAATTGTACAACATCATAGGCATAAAGAATTGATTGGCAAAATGAACTGCGGTGACAAATGTAATAATATACATGGTTCAAGAAGACGTATAAAATCCGTCTCATGATACATAAGCTATGAGAAACCCTAAACTAATGCTATCTAGCTACGGCTAAACTGACGTCGTCTAGTCAGACGTCTCATCGCGTCCAAGCGGCGTATCTATCGGATTCTGCAAAAAAAGACAATAAGATAGCTTTCAGAAAGTATAAACATATAACAACATTTATAAAACAATACAAAAAATAGAAAAGAGTAAACCCTAATACTAACCATGCCGCCGCGAGAGCTGAGAATATCCATCAGGGCGTTTAAGCCCTTCCTGCCTGCGTACTCGCGCTCGTACGGTGTGGGATCACGTCCTGTCATCGACCACTGTCAAAACATACAAAGAATTCATTATGTTAGAATTAAAAAACTCATAAACCCTAAACTATCGAACATAAAGAGCAATGCGAAAACACTTACAAAATCGGCCTCAAATAATGCCCATCCACTGCTCCCCAAGTGGTGCGAGCTCCCTGCCTCTACTCGCGCTCTGGCTGCATCCTTTTGTTGCTTCCACTTGTCAGGATTCTCGCGCACTGCTTTCTTCGCATTCTTCCAATCTTCTTTGGCCAGCCAATCTGGCCTGTTCCACCCATGCTTGATTGCTTTTTGCACTTCGGAACGCTTGTGTTTGCAGTATTCGTGCATTCGAATCTTCATCAGGTCTTCATTGAAGCGCTGATCCCGTGTTGGAACGGGAAACTCATCATGAAGTATATTGATGACTCTGTTTTTTAAATCACTTGGTACTTCGCTCCATTTGTTTAGTATGTAGTGTCTAAACAGTTGTAGTGTCTAGGCCAGTATGGTAACTCGTACCATAGAGATAGTCTCTTCATCCCTGGAGGCAATCCGTCATCGCACATCTCCTTCTGCTCTAACCATGCTTGTGCAGACATCCTTGGTGGCTCTCTTCCCAAAAATCCGTCGCGTAACACATGATTCTCTGGAAGATATGCTTGATGACCTTCGTAGATTTGCTTCTTCAGTGAGGACGCCCTACGTGCATTTAGTGTAGGTCCACATGTGACACATGCTCTGTATCCGCTTGTTTGAAGCCCTGCATGTATACACATGATAATAGATCAACTATGGGAAAAAACAAGATTTACAGTGTCTGAGTGAGGAGTGTCAATAGATCACCTGAGCATTTTGTTAGCCCGGGATAGTCATGCATGGTCCACATTAGAATGCCTCTGATCAAAGCATTCCGTCGTCCTGTGTGTCGGCTCATATCCACCACCTCTATGCCAATCCACAATTGTTGTAGCTCTTCCAATAGTGGACGAAGATACACATCCATATTCCCCACTTTATATCACCCTGGCACAATCAAGCTTAGCCATAGGTGCCCCTTCTTCGTAGTCAACCACGGGGGAATGTTGTAGTTGACGATGACAACGGGCCATACACTGTAAGATGTTGATCTTTGACCAAATGGATTTACGCCATCCATAGCCAGGCCTAAGCGCAAATTTAGAGCTTCCCTGGCAAAATCCGACCATGTTCCATCTATATGTTTCCAGGCTGCACAATCTGCAGGAATTCGTAGCACACCATCCGAAGATTTATTCTCCTCATGCCATGATGCTAGGGCGGCCATGGACTTACATTCGAAGAAATGCTTGATGCGAGGAAGCAGAGGAAAATTTCGCAAAACCATTTGTGGAATTTTTGTCCCGTGGAGATCTACTCGATATCTTTTGGAATCACATTTCGGACACTTCTCCATGTCTATGTATTCCCCTCTGAAAAGAATGTAGTCATTAGGACAAGCGTGGATAGAATTGTAATCCATCCCCAAGTTTTGCAAAATCTTTCTTGCTTCATCTCGAGAATCTAGCATCACATTGTCAGCTGGTAGTATGTGCTCTTTAAGCAATCTACACAACATAAAAATACGATACAGTCATGTAAAAATCTATCAGATCATTATTCATTTAGAGTTTTATTAAAGTAAACTAATTGTAATAGATCACCTGAAAAGCGCTGTGACGCTAGTGTCACTCCATCCAAACTTTGCCTGCATGTTGAGAAGAACCAGGAGTGCTTTCAATCTAGACATACGTGCTCCATTATACAATGGCGTATCGGCTTCACTTTTCATATCATCATAGATAAGCCTTTCTGAATCCATGATTGTCTCGATCATTTCATCAATCTCGGGCTCAAACATTGCCTCGTTGGGAATGTGCTCTGCATGATCATCCCCCGAGCTGTCAGAGGCTACATCTTGTGGCCTCACATATGCTGCTTGACCAAAGCGCCTGCGAACACGTCTATTGGGTTGCAAGATTGCTGCTTGTTGGCCAGCGTCAGAGTCCGACGAGTTATAATTGGCAACAACTGGATCTATAATAGATGGATCGAACTCGCCAAATTCGCGAACGTGCTGCAAAGAAACACGTCTTGTCCGTCGCACAGCATGCTTGCATTGATTACAAGGACATAAGACCCTCGTTGAGAGATAGGTGTTTCGGTTGGACGGTCCCACATCCTCGTCACTACTCATAATGAGGATAGAAATCTTATAACCTGGACAACAAATTTAATATTCTATTGGCATTCTTCGTCTTATCTCTCTCTCTCTCTCTCTCCCTCTCTCTCTCTCTCTCTCTCTCTCTCTCTCTCTCTCTCTCTCTCTCTCTCTACCTCACATTCTCTAGTCATGTCCAATCCCCGCACACCTCGGTCTAGAGGTGCACGGAGATCAGAACCACCGGGTTATAATCTCGTCTTTATTGGTCAATACCTATATTTGTGGGTACAAGAAATCTACAGACCCACATCTACATGATACTGCATGTAGTGGACAAAACCCCTTTGCCTCTTCTCTAGCTGTAGCACTTCACAACATCTTAACATCTTTTCACACTAGATCTTTTCACTGTTCGTCTAACTCTTAACCCTAAACCGTAAGTAATTCTTGCGTGGACTCTATCTAACGTAAATAAGCGTAAATCTAAATAAACGTAAATCTAACTAAAAATAAACCTAAATCTAATTTAACGTAAGTCTACATCTAACCTAATCTTTAACGTCTTTTGGGATAGTTTCCTACGACGTTAAAACTCTCTTCTTCTTGTGTGTGTGTGTGTGTGTGTGTGTGTGTGTGGGTAAACCTAAATAAACCTAAGTCTAATCTAATATAACATAAATCTAAATCTAACGTGAATTATGTTATATTAAAAACAAAGAACTAAACTAACAGGGATTATAAGAACCTTAAAACTGATTTAACACATAATTTTTCACATAACTCGGCAAGAGTTGGCAATCTCATCACTAAAGATGTGAGAGTTAACTTCCGGCGGTGACGCTGCCTCATCTCCATCCACATCTGACGACAGCAATTGGCCCTTTAGACCGTTCTTGCTCTTGTTACTAACTTTGAAGTTGCTGTTGAATGATTAGAGGTTGTCTAGATGGTCATTGTGTCAGGGATGTAGTGACTCTTGCCGCCCTGAAGATCCACCTTCTTCCCTATCTTCTGAAGACATTTCACCAGTACTTTTGGATCGATGGAGCCCACCATGAGTGAAGGCAGCAATACCCTATATTCCATTGAGGGTTTTCTTCACCCGCTTCATGCAAGCATCGCAGTCTATGGAGACCTAAATTTAATCTAATATAACGTAAATCTAAATCTAGTGTAAATAAACGTAAATCTAATTAAAAATAAACCTAAATCTAAATCTAGCGTAAATAAACGTAAATCTAATTAAAAATAAACCTAAATCTAATCTAATTTAACTTAAATAAACCTAAATCTAATTTAACGTAAGTCTACATCTAACCTAATCTTTAACGTTTTTTAGGATAGTTTCCTACGACGTTATAACTCTCTTCTTCTTGTGTGTGTGCGTGTGTGTGGATGTGTGTGCCAATAAAAAGAGATAAATGGTATAACCTTTCTATCACCCATGCCAAGTATGATAGATTGGTTATGCCATTTCCCTCTTGAATAATAGGTCTTGAGTTCAACTCCTCGTCGGCTAGATCTTTAGGTCTTTTAATTTTAATTAGTTTCCTACGACGTTAAATTAGTTTCTCTCTCTTTCTCTCTCAGTGTGTGTGCATTTTTTTGTTTATGCATGTTTTCTCTCTCTTTTCCTCTCTCAATGTGTGCGTTTTTTGTTTATGCATGTTCTCTCTCTCTTTTCCTCTCTCAATGTGTGCGTTTTTTGTTTATGCATGCTCTCTCTCTCTTTTCCTCTCTCAATGTGTGTGTGCATTCTTTGTTTATGTATGTGTGTGTACGTTTTTGTTTATGTTTGTACTCTCTCTCTCTCTCTCTCTCTCTCTCTCTCTCTCTCTCTCTCAAAAACACTATGTGTGTGTGTGGGAGAGAGAGAGAGGGAGAGAGAAAGAGGGGAAGGGACCATGAGAGTGAGGAGAGGGAAGGAGCATACCTGGCTCTCCTTCCTCTCCTCGTGTGTGTGTGTGTGTGTGTGTGGAGAAGAAAGAGAGAGAGAGAGAGAGAGAGAGGGAGAGCGTTACCTGCTCCTTGCTTGAGGGCCCCGAAAAACTCAGATCTGAGATCTGAGTTTTTGGGCGCTCTTTGTTATTTTTTAGCCCAATCGGCGTCGCTATGAGCATCGCAAATTTACAAAGAAATTTGCGACGCTCATAGCGACGCTGGGAATTTTTGTTTTGAGCATCGCTGTGTGAGCGTCGCTAACATGAATAGCCTCTTGCAGTGATATTTTGCTTTTACGATGTTTTGATTGTGAGTGATGGCTAGTCAAATGTTCAGAGAAGACCGATGATCAATGTAATGCTGGTTTGTCCAAGGGGAGAAATGTTTATAAAGGCGATTGATAGTTCTGGTGCAGTTAAAAGTGGCAAATACATTTTTGAGGTCTTGATTGATGTAATTATAGAAATTGGTGCCGAACATGTCGTTCAAGTAGTCATGGACAACACAAAGAATTGTAAAAACGCTAGTAAATTAATAAAGAAGTGCTTTCCACACATTTTTATGGTTCTAATACGCACAACTTAAACTTGGTACTGAAAGATTGGTACACTATCGAAAAAACCACATGGTTCACCAAAATAATTGATACAACACATCGAGTTGTGAAATTTATCTTGAAACGACAAAGAGCGCTCGATTTGTATAGGATGCACATATCAGTGATGTTGAAACTTCCTGCTGAAACTCGGTTCTGCACACACTTTTATAGCTTGGAATCACTTCTCCATAATAAATGCACTATGATTGACACATTAAATTGCAGGGTCTTTGATGAATGGCAGCTTGAGCAGAAAGAAAAAGTGAAAGATAAAATTACATGTCTACGTGGCAATGTAAACAAGGCTGCTTGGTGGAGGAGTGTAATGGAGGAGTGACATGGTGGTCAGTCCAACAGAGTCTTGAAAATCTTGAAGAGCTGAAAGAATCTGTAGTAGAGGAGTGGCGATTACCATTCTCTGGCAAATATAAAAAAAAGTTGACTAAGTATTTTCATGTAAGTTGGAAGAACGCTCATAGTCCACTCCATAGTGTTTCTTACATGCTCGATCCAAAATATTGAAATTTGGATCTGATGTCCAATACAAAGGTGGTAAGCAATTTCTATCACGTGGTCAACACGCTCTACTCCAACATTCAGGACTGAATTGATTGCATCAAAGAAATTGCATTTAGAGTAAAAGAAGATCCTTTTGTGAATGATTTTGTACAGGTAATGGAAAACGAGGAACCTGTTCTCAGCATCATACCCCAATCAATGATGCCGACACGAGATTTATTGGTAGGAGTAAAATCCTACATTATGTTGAACGGGTGCAGGTCACTGTGCACTATACCAACCGAGTGGACAGCCAAAACGCCGTCAATTAAGGCATGAAAAATGGATGGCACCTGCTCGATCACTGCTTTGATCCGCACCACGTGGGATATCTTCCCTTAAGTCTCTACAACATACTTTCTATTGCCCAACACTGTCCTAACCTTGTTGTAGGGGTCCAATTTTCAAATCCCTGCTGGAAGCAACAACTCGTATTGGCCTTCAAGTTGCAACCCGCGCTTTGTGTTCTCCCATGTAGTGCTAGTGAGGTCTTTGATGTAGACATTGCTTTCACTTATCTTTTGCATGCGATCAGCTGCACATGATGAGATTGCCAAAATACATTCTGTACGAATGGCACGCATAATATTTTGATCTAGTGTCATATTTGCACTGGACAATAAAAAACAGCATATCAAATACAAATTCTTGGTTGCGAATGACACTAACACTCTCACACTATTTTAGGTAAACCCTTAACCACCACTTGAAGACTTTAAGAAATGTGCAAGGAAATATTGATAAAAACTGAAAACAATCTTCACTTAAAATTGCAATTTGTTACATGTGTAAAATGCAAATCAAACTAGTTTATAAGAACTTAATTCAGATCAAACAATACATGTTAAGAGTCTGGCACATTTCAGCATATATTGAATTTTTAACTTATATTTTTCTCCATGTGCACATATTTATTCAAACAAAGCACACTCCTAGTTAAAAACTTCAAAAACATTTAAAACATTGGAAGTACACAAATTTAACTAGCAAATTGTGGTCACACACTTTATTACATAGAATCTATGTAAATGTAGCAATAAAAAAAGTGATGACAATTGATGCTCTTTTAAAAGATACAAAAGAATAATTAACATGCAAATTGTGTACATTTAGATATTTTACAGAGAATTTATGTAAAATGAAGCATTAAAAATAGCGATAATGCTTGAGAGTCCTTAAAAAGATAAAAAAAGAATATCTAACATGCAATTTATGTGCAAAAACGTTTTTACATATAAATTATATAAATGGAGTATTTAAAACAAGGATGATTGATGAATAAATTATTCTTCTGAATATGATTAGCTAGTATGTAATTTCAAATGGATAGTTAAAAACAACAAAATCAAACAATTCATACATTTTGTATGTGAAATACTCTTCACAGCCGCGTTACCGACCAAGTAGTTCATATACTTAACACTTAAAAAATTAACTGCACATGCATATACAAATTATATGATGTTCCTACGGCACAAATAACGACTTGATTGCGACATTTATACAAAAACAGATGCTTCTAACAAATGCCACTCTATTATCCGCGTTACGGATCGAGTGCCGCCTGAATCTAAGGAGAAACAATGGCTTGCATACGAACATCATATAGCCGCATTACCAATCGATGCCCATATGTTTTTTGCGAAAGGGGAAGGGAAGTTGATTTACCATAAGGATACTAGATTCATCGCATTACCGACGTAGTAAACTGACAGTAAGCCAATACTTACCACAAGGACACCATCTTGCCCGCGTCACTGAGGTGATGCCCCCGTGATAAGCACTATTCCGTAGAACAGCTTACAAACACTCCCATTATGTGGTAAGGTACCTCATTACTTCCGTGCAATACGACAAAAAACACGCTACCACACAACACATATACACATACCCGGATCGTATGTTCAGGTACTTTGTTGCTACCATGCACTGAGACGCAGCACACGCTCCCACATGACCCCCTCTCTCCTCTGTCCTCTTGACGTAACTGCAAATGTGGTCGACGAGATCTCTCTCTCTCTCTCTCTCTCTCGCTCTCTCTCTCTCTCTCTCTCTCTCTCTCTCTCTCTCTCTCTCTCTCTCTCTCTCTCTCTCTCTCTCTCTCTCAAGATGAAAGCAAGAAATAACACCCAACGGGCCTGATCGGACTCGCATATATATAATTCTACGGGCCGGCCATGCTTTTTAGTATTCCCAACGAGCCCGTAGGGAAAATGAAAAATCCCAGCTGGCCAACAGGAGAAACTGAAAAGCCCGGCGGGAATTTAATGAGTCTGCAGGTCGCCCTTAATCGGATTCTATGTGATTATGTCTAGTGTAATCATGTAAATGTGTCAATAAGACCTTGTGATCACACAAAATTTGTCGTAATTACATAAATATTAAGTCCCCGACCCCAATTGGTTCGAGTTTGACTCTGTGAGGTCCCCACCCCGTCGTATCAAACAGATCTATAGCGGGAGCAAACAAAATGGTTCAGGGTTCAACTAGCGGACGATCTCTCATCACAAAGTGAGTCGAGTTCGAGCCTACTAGCAACGAGATCTAGCTCCACCTCGTAGGGGAAGCGTACTTAACTATCCAGCGATCCTCAGACCCACCTTCCAAGAGGAGAGAAACCTCGAGTGCCTTTTTCCCCATGTTTCAGAGGCACGTACTCTCGAGATTTCACCGCTCTCGGGGCAATGAGTATTACTAATATCGAAGTAAGCATAATGGGGACAGAGAGTTCCCGACCAATCGGGACCACCCATCTCGTAGGCATTGGCAACCCGAGCCAAGCCCCCACTTTCCACCCCCACACTCACACTTCCTCGTGTGACCTAATTACTACCACAAGGTTGTTCAACATAGATATTCCTTGTTTAATTCCGAATCACATGGTTCGTTAAAACAGCCCTTCAACCAGTATTGCAAACAACACCAAGACAGAATTCTAGTAAAAATTCTACTCAAACTTATCCATGAAAGTTCCAATGTTCTGGAGGTACAACATCCCCCCTCCAGCGAGAGTTCACTCCTCCCGTTGTCGCCTAGCTGCCCATACAACTAGCTATGTCCACCGCATAGAAAGCACGTCGTGGACACTCCCACCGCATAGAAAGCAAGACGTGGGTTCCCACCGCATAGAAAGCAAGTCGTGGGTATCCACCGCATAAAAAGCAAGTCGTGGATTCAAGAGCCCTAACGAGGAACTCTGCCCCCTCTGATCAGTAGGGGGGTCAGGACTGATTCAACATTGGAAATAAAATGAACATGTCGAGCTAAATTTTCCCTAGCAAACATTCTTTCCTCTTGCAACCAGCATACCCATCAATCATTTCTTTCCTACTTTATACTTAAATGTACTATGCATTCAATGCCGAGGTTTCTGTCGGGTTTCTCCAACATGTTCGGGGATATGTTCATTCCTAACTAATCGTATGCAATGTTAATTAAACAACTTGAATAGAAATTGGGACCTACCTCTTCCATTTCCTCGTCAATAGCCCATGAGATGGCTGGTATTTGCTCGTCCATGGGAGCCTTCCCCTTCCCGTTGACATTGCTCGTTCCTGCTTCGCGATCATGGGCACCACCGAAGCGCGTCCTCTTAACCGGGGCCATTTCTCACTACTTTATATGATTAGCTTGGAGAAAGAGCTAAGGTTCACAGCATCATAACAGTCCAATGGGTAGATTAGTGACATCAATTAATCCCTCCTATATGAGAGTCTAGATTTTTTTTCAGAAAGCAATCATTAAGGATGGCACATAATCCTATGGGAACCGGCTCTAAGATAATTATTCGGCTTACATGATCAAGAATAATTAGGATTTCACTATTGGAATTACTAGAGAATTGGATTAAGTATGATTAAACTATTTTCTAGCAATTAGATGATGCAGATTTACCCTATGCATATGTGTGAGGAAAAACCAATTCTTAGAGACTTATTGACGGATTAATTTCTTCTTAATTACGTCTTAATGCATAAGAGAAATGAATTCAATTAAGCTATAATGTTAATGAGTGATTACAATAGTGATTCTCTTCAATCTGCACAAATACTAGCTTACCGATTAATTACTATGCTAGCTGGAGAGAGAAGATTCTGATAATTATGCTCTAATCATTAATCGAGAGTGAAGAATGGCTAATCATTCAGCTCTGGAATGATGATTACATAATAGAGTATGAATAAGGAGAATTTAGAAAGTAGTCATAGAGATTTCCGACTAGGAATAGGCATAATGTACGAGAAATTTTGATGGTAGAGAAAGGAATTTACAGATAGCATTAATTAAACTGTCGTTACCGTGATTAAGAGCTGGTAATCTTCTCAATTTTCTGATCTAATTGAGCTTCTTGAGATGAAAATTCGGCAGCACCTCCCTCCTTGCTTCTTCTTCAATAGGTGTGTGATCCGGCAGCACCTCCCCAATGTATGTGGGTGTGTGTGTATGCACTGTGTGTGTGTGTGATCATAAGTGTGTGTGTGTGTGTGTGTGTGTATGCAGGTCTTTAAATAGGCTCCTACAGGCTGAAAATCGATCTGGGTTGCTAAATGCATCTGGGAGCTTCTCCAGTTAAGCATGGCAAGTCCAGTTCTCTGCCCACCAAGTGTCAGGTTGGCTTGGTTAACTGGTTCTGAGACTGAGTTGCAGGCTTGGCAGCTTTCCCAAGACTCCCACAAAGCAAGAGGGCGCCCCTTAGCTGCTAAAGCTGATCTGGAGTGGCCTAGGACCTGTTCCCACACAGTCCCGGGCCCCCGGTGCCTCCCCGGACAATTTTTAGGAAATTTGGTTCGAGGCTAAAACGGGTCATACGAATCGGATTTTGATGCCGTAAATTGCCATACGAAGCTCTAACTAAGGTGTACTAGTCCGAGTACCTGCCATATTTAGCAGCCTCCCGGGTCCGAAAATGTATTTTTTTCAAATTCGGGGTACGGGTGCAGATTTTCGAGACGGTCGAGACTGGATGGGTCGGGTGACCAAAAACTTACTATTTTTGGAAATTTTTCACAAAAAATATTTTTAATTCACATTTTGAAGCTTTATAACATTCTAAATATCATGGCACTAACAGAATCTGGAAAACTGCTAAAAATAGTAACTTATTCCATTGTATTCATTTCATGGTACAAGGGTGCTCTTGTGATCGGGTCAGAGACCTTACAACCTCCCCAACGTGAAAAATTTGAGATGTCCTCATCTCAAGAATGAGTTTGGGTAATCTTTTAAGAGCGTCGATTCGTCCTCCCAAGTTGCATCTTCTTCAGGGTAATCCTTCCATTTTACTAGATGCTCCGTGATAGTTCTATTGCGTAATTTCCTTTCTCTTGTTTCAAGTACATAGTCAGGTTGGAGTTGGAGAACTCCTTGAGCTGGCATGACTATCTGATCTGAGTCCAAAAATTGATCAGGTTTGGGAATATAGGTTTTGAGTAAGCTGACATGGAATACATCATGAACCTTCAAGTTTGCAGGTAACTTTAGCTTGTAGGCCTGGTCACTTACAACCTTAACGATCTCAAATGGTCCACAATACCTTGGGCTTAGATTCTTATATCTGCCTAGAGATAAGTTGCTTTTCTTTGGTCGGACTCGGAGAAAAACCTTATCTCCTTCCTTGAAAGTTCTATCTGTGCGGTTCATATCTGCATAGTACTTCTGCCTATCTTGAGCTGCCTGAATGTCCTGGCGATTGGCTCTAGTCTGTGCTTCCATATCTTCTAACATCTTTCTAGAGGCTTCTACTTTGATGGTTGGATCTGAAAAGTTTAGTGGTGCTAAACAGTCCTGCCCATAAAGAGCTTTGAAAGGTGACATTCCAATGCTTCTGTGTTCGGAAGAGTTATAAGCATATTCTACCAAAGGTAGATATTGTAACCACTTATTTGGTTCTTGCGAACAATAGGCTCTGAGAATGTCCTCAATGACTTGATTAACTCTTTCGGTTTGCCCGTCAGTCTGCGGATGATATGCTGTACTGAAATCTAATTGCGACCCAATAGATTGGAAAAGAGAAGTCCAAAATTTTGATGTAAACTTGGCATCTCTATCACTGACAATACGCTTGGGTAGACCATGTAGCCTGAAAATCTCCTTGATGAATACCCGACTCATATCTGAAGCAGTAAAGGTTGTCTTTACGGGTATTAAATGAGCCACTTTTGTGAGCATATCAACAACCACGAAAACAGAATCATAACCTCCTGTGGAAGGTAATCCTGTAACAAAATCCATACTGATGCATTCCCACTTCATCTGGGGTATGTCAAGAGGTTGAAGTTGCCCTGGTAATTTGATCTTTTCGGCCTTTATCCGTTGACAAGAAAGACATTGCCTCACATAGCGAAGTATGTCTCCTTTCATTCCAGAACAGAAATAACTCCTTCTGACGGCGTGAAGAGTTTTAGCATAGCCTGGGTGTCCGGATGTAGGGCTATCGTGTGCTTCATATAGAATGGACTTCTTTAAATTTGGGTCTCTGGGTACACAGAGTCTATGTCTGTAGTAAAGACATCCTCCCATAAGAGCGTAATCTTTAGCTTTAGGCATCTTATTCTGATGGACTAATGAAGCCATACGTTGGTACTCTAGATCTTCGAGGGATGCTTCTTTGATTCTATCCCAGATAGGGTTATTTGGAATAGAGATAGCTCCGAGAAACGATTTTCGGCTAAGACCATTTGCAACTGCGTTTTCCTTCCCTGGTCTATACTTTATGTCAAGGTCATATTCCTGTAATAGCTCTATCCATCGCCGTTGTCGCATATTGAGAATGGGTTGAGTAAAAATCCACTTTAAACTCTTGTGGTCTGTAACCAACTGAAACTTGCGTCTAAGAAGATAACGTCTCCATAACTTCAGTGCATGAATAAATGCTAAAAGTTCCAGATCATGAGTGGGATAATTCTTCTCATGATCCCTCAGCTTTCGCGAAGTATACGCCACCGGTCTTCCTTCTTGAGTAAGAACTCCGCCTAGAGCAGACTTACTAGCATCTGTCGCTACTTCAAATTCTTTACTGAAGTCTGGAAGCTTTAAAATAGGAGCTGAGACCAAGAATTCTTTTAGCTTAGCAAAACTAGACTCGTGCTCGGTCTTCCAATCGATCCTCATTCCTTTCTTCAGGAGTTCCGTCAAAGGTGCAGCAATACGTGCATAATCCTTGACAAAAATCCTGTACCATCCCGTTATTCCAAGAAATCCCCTTACTTCGCTGACAGTGGATGGTTGAGGCCAATCAACGATGTCCTTGACTTTGTCTGGGTCCACTGAAATCCCTTCAGCCGAAAGGACAAATCCGAGATAGCTGACCTTTGGTGAGCAAAAAGTGCACTTGCTCTCTTTAGCGTAAAGCTGGTGTTCTCGAAGGAGATCAAGTACTTTGCGAACATGTTCTTCGTGATCTGCCTCGTCTTTGGAATAGATCAGAATGTCATCAAAGAAAACCAAGACAAAATCATCGAGGTAAGGTCTGAAAATATCCTGCATAAGTCGGTTGAAGCTTGCAGGAGCATTTGTTAGACCAAAAGACATTACTGTGAATTCGTAGTGCCCATACCTAGTATTGAAAGCTGTCTTCGGAATATCTGATTCCTTGATTCTGATTTGGTAATATCCTGACCTTAGATCTATCTTTGTAAATATTTTGGCGCCGTGGAGCCTGTCCAAGAGTTCGTCGATCCTTGGAATTGGATACTTGTTCTTGACAGTTACCTGGTTTAGCCCACGATAGTCTATGCATAGCCTTAAGGTCCCATCCTTCTTCTTTTGGAAAAGAACTGGAGCACCCCAAGGAGAAGTACTGGGGCGAATGAATCCTTGCTCAATGAGTTTCCTAAGTTGTTCTTTGAGTTCGATGGCCTCCGGAAGTGACATTTTATAAGGTCTTTTTGAGATAGGTTCACACCCAGGGATAGTCTCAATCTCATGATCTACCTCTCTATGTGGTGGAAGATTCGTAAGGTCTTCGGGGAATACATCATCATACTCTCTCAACCAGTTTGGTCGAAGTGAGGTATCTCATTGGTCCACCTTATTGAGTTTAACTGCATATATTTGCTGACCCTTTCTTAGTCCCTTCAAAAGTCTGCTGGCCTTAACTAGAGTAGCCTTAGGTCTCCCATTTTCCCCCTGGATTAAGGCTTCATTACCCAAGTTATCTATAAAGGTAAAATTCCCTTGTGCACAATGTATGTGGGCCCTATTTTGCTTTAGCCAGTCCATCCCTAGTATCCCATCAAACAATCCTAAGGGTAAGGTTCGAAATTGGGCAGAAGTTGGGTGTCCCCCTAAATCGAAGTCAATTTTTCCTGCAGAGTGTTGAGATACTACCTCCTTGCCGTTTGCTAACTCGACAACTAGCTTGCTTGACGGATACTTATCTAGCTTAATCTTTCTCATGCATCTGGGTGAAAGAAATGAAAGAGTACTGCCACAATCTATAAGAAAGTTAACTTGTTCACCTGTGAGAGATCCTGGCGTATGAATGACTGCGTATTGCTCGCAACCATTGGGATTGTCAATTGCAGCATGTAGGGTTGCTCTCTCCACTGCTTTATCTCCCACAGTTGGTTGAACTACTGCGGCATTCACTCTGGCGATAGCTCCACGCCCTCGCCCTCTGTTCATTCTTCCACGTCCTCCTCTTCCATTAGCTTGGCCACGCCCACGGGTATTCAAGGGTATGGCATTGGCGTTGGTTGCATGAATGTTCCTGGGGCAATTGGATCTGTAGTGTCCATGCTCGCCGCAACCATAGCATCGAACATCAGGGAACTCCATGGTTGTGGTGGTAGCCACAATAGGGCGCTGGTTATAGGCTTGGTTGGCTGGTCTGTTGTCCCAAGCAGTGTTCCTTGCCCTCTTTGCCCAATGATTCCTCCTATTCTGATTAGCCTTTTGTACTTCGAGAGCTAGAGGTTTAGCCCTCAACAAGGCATCCTGTAGAGTTGACGGCCTGAGAGCCTCTAATCGAGTGTTCAAGGGATCGATTAGTCCTTGACAGAACCTTGCCACCTGTTGTTCCAAGGTCATCCTAGGAGCATATCTCCGAAGAGTGACAAACTTTGCATAGTATTCTTCGACCGTTGAATTCAGCTGCCGAAGTGAAAAGAATTCATTCATTCTCAAGGTCCTGTAGGCAGGTGGTAAATAACGTCCCATTATTGCAGCTTTGATGTCTTCCCAGGACTGGGAAGATCCCTTAATGTCCAGGTCTCTGCAATGTTGCTTCCACCATATCTTGGCATCGCCAGTCAAGCGGAACATCGCAAGCATGGTCTGATTTACGGGTTGGGTTCCCGCAGCTTCGAAGTAATCGTCCATGGCTTCCATCCATACTTCTGCATCTCTCTCCACATTTGCCCCCTCGCCCTTAAAGATCGGAGGTTGGGCTTGTTTGAGGAGAAGCTTCTTCTCTTGCGCTGCCGAGTACAGAGCAACAGGCGGTACCTACATGGGTTATACGAAATTCTTGATACCATTACTTGAATTTCAAGATAGACACGAAACTTTAATAAAATTCAAAATTCCACTTTATCAAGAGACAGAGATTCAGAGACAAAAAGCACTTTATTGATGGAAATTTATTACAATCGAAACTCCTCAAGGTTTAGAATGACTGATGACCGCTTATTACATGGCTTTATGGATTTGCGTATAACATAAGCCTAGGAAATGGTATTGACATGATGCACTACTTTATTCGTGTAATAGTTCTTATACACATTCTTGAAGGGATAATAAACTAAGATATCGGGCCGGAGTTCCGCTTTCAATAATCCAAAGGTCTTGACTCGGTTTGCTGGAATCACATTGGTGACCTTCTCCAAGATCCAGTCGTTGATGGTTTGGTTGGAGTTGCCCGAAACAGTCTGGTCCAATTGTGTGGGTACCAAGTAGAATATCTCTATCACTCTCAACTCTTCTCCCCAACGTATCTTCTTCAAGTCGGTAGCCAGGCATCCTAGCTTCCGAGCGTTGATGTAGTAAACCCCTCCTGGAAATGTCCAATCAAGTTCCCATCCTTTATCAATGCGAGTGGAGTGTGGCGTATAAGCCTTCAACAGTATCTCCATGACATCTCGCCTGAACTGGTAAACTGGGGATCTTCGAGCTTGCTCATAAATAAGCTCAAACACTTGGAACTTCCGATATTCGAGCACGGGGTCTTCCTGCAACACCAATGCAAGGAATTCGGATCAACTACCTATATACTTTCAGTTCCTTTTAAATGTTCAAACAATACGACTTTATTTTTCCAGCCTAACCTAGGCTCTGATACCAGGTGTGAGGTCCCCACCCCGTCGTATCAAACAACGGATCTGATGGTAAACCTGGTGCCCACTAGATCTATAGCGGAAGCAAACAAAATGGTTCAGGGTTCAACTAGCGGACGATCTCTCATCACAAAGTGAGTCGAGTTCGAGCCTACTAGCAACGAGATCTAGCTCCACCTCGCAAGGGAAGCGTACTTAACTATCTAGCGATCCTAAGACCCACCTTCCAAGAGGAGAGAAACCTCGAGTGCCTTTTCCCCCATGTTTCATAGGCATGTACTCTCGAGATTTCACCGCTCTCGGGGCAATGAGTATTACTAATATCGAAGTAAGCATAATTGGGACAGAGAGTTCCCGACCAATCGGGACCACCCATCTGTAGGCATTGGCAACCCGAGCCAAGCCCCCACTTTCCACCCCCACACTCACACTTCCTCGTGTGACCTAATTACTACCACAAGGTTGTTCAACATAGATATTCCTTGTTTAATTCCGAATCACATGGTTCGTTAAAACAGCCCTTCAACCAGTATTGCAAACAACACCAAGACAGAATTCTAGTAAAAATTCTACTCAAACTTATCCATGAAAGTTCCAATGTTCTGGAGGTACAACATCCCCCCTCCAGCGAGAGTTCACTCCTCCCGTTGTCGCTTAGCTGCCCATACAACTAGGTATGTCCACCACATAGAAAGCACGTCATGGACACTCCCACCGCATAGAAAGCAAGACGTGGGTTCCCACTGCATAGAAAGCAAGTCGTGGGTATCCACCGCATAAAAAGCAAGTCATGGATTCAAGAGCCCTAACGAGGAACTCTGCCCCCTGTGATCAGTAGGGGGGTCTGGACTGATTCAACATTGGAAATAAAATGAACATGTCGAGCTAAATTTTCCCTAGCAAACATTCTTTCCTCTTGCAACCAGCATACCCATCAATCATTTCTTTCCTACTTTATACTTAAATGTACTATGCATTCAATGCCGAGGTTTCTGTCGGGTTTCTCCAACATGTTCGGGGATATGTTCATTCCTAACTAATCGTATGCAATGTTAATTAAACAACTTGAATAGAAATTGGGACCTACCTCTTCCATTTCCTCGTCAATAGCCCGTGAGATGGCCGGTATTTGCTCGTCCATGGGAGCCTTCCCCTTCCCGTTGACATTGCTCGTTCCTGCTTCGCGATCATGGGCACCACCGAAGCGCGTCCTCTTAACCGGGGCCATTTCTCACTACTTTAAATGATTAGCTTGGAGAAAGAGCTAAGGTTCACAGCATCATAACAGTCCAATGGGTAGATTAGTGACATCAATTAATCCCTCCTATATGAGAGTCTAGATTTTTTTTCAGAAAGCAATCATTAAGGATGGCACATAATCCTATGGGAACCGGCTCTAAGATAATTATTCGGCTTACATGATCAAGAATAATTAGGATTTCACTATTGGAATTACTAGAGAATTGGATTAAGTATGATTAAACTATTTTCTAGCAATTAGATGATGCAGATTTACCCTATGCATATGTGTGAGGAAAAACCAATTCTTAGAGACTTATTGACGGATTAATTTCTTCTTAATTACGTCTTAATGCATAAGAGAAATGAATTCAATTAAGCTATAATGTTAATGAGTGGTTACAATAGTGATTCTCTTCAATGTGCACAAATACTAGCTTACCGATTAATTACTATGCTAACTAGAGAGAGAAGATTCTGATAATTATTCTCTAATCATTAATCGAGAGTGAAGAATGGCTGATAATTCAGCTATGGAATGATGATTACATAATAGAATATGAATAAGGAGAATTTAGAAAGTAGTCATAGAGATTTTCGACTAGGAATAGGCATAATGTACAAGAAATTTTGATGGTAGAGAAAGGAATTTACAGATAGCATTAATTAAACTGTCGTTACCGTGATTAAGAGCTGGTAATCTTCTCAATTTTCTGATCTAATCGAGCTTCTTGAGATGAAAATTCGGCAGCACCTCCCTCCTTGCTTCTTCTTCAATAGGTGTGTGATCCGGCATCACCTCCCCAATGTATGTGGGTGTGTGTGTATGCACTGTGTGTGTGTGTGATCATAAGTGTGTGTGTGTGTGTGTGTATGCAGGTCTTTAAATAGGCTCCTACAGGCTGAAAATCGATCTGGGTTGCTAAATGCATCTGGGAGCTTCTCCAGTTAAGCATGGCAAGTCCAGTTCTCTGCCCACCAAGTGTCAGGTTGGCTTGGTTAACTGGTTCTGAGACTGAGTTGCAGGCTTGGCAGCTTTCCCAAGTCTCCCACAAATCAAGAGGGCGCCCCCTAGCTGCTAAAGCTGATGTGGAGTGGCATGGGACATGTTCCCACACAGTCCCGCGCACCCGGTGCCTCCCCAGACAATTTTTAGGAAATTTGGTTTTAGGCTAAAACGGGTCATACGAATCGGATTTTGATGCCGTAAATTGCCATATGAAGCTCTAACTAAGGTGTACTAGTCCGAGTACCTGCCATATTTAGCAGCCCCCCGGGTCCGAAAATGCATTTTTTTCAAATTCGGGGTACGGGTGCAGATTTCCGAGACGCTCGAGACTGGACGGGTCGGGTGACCAAAAACTTACTATTTTTGGAAATTTTTCACAAAAAATATTTTTAACTCACATTTTGAAGCTTTATAACATTCTAAATATCATGGCACTGAGAGAATTTGGAAAACTGCTAAAAATAGTAACTTATTCCATTGTATTCATTTCATGGTACAAGGGTGCTCTTGTGATCGGGTCAGAGACCTTACATACTCCACTTAGAGAATGCATCTAATAAAGAGA